>NC_135503.1:144821365-145048865 GCF_052857255.1 Amblyomma americanum
TTCACGTTTTAACGTTTTTCTGGGTAGGCATAAATCTAAAATAGGAGCAGAGTTATTTAACATATCTATTACCTTGTATTCAAGATCTTGTTTTCCATAATTTGTTCTGACTTTTTTATTTCTGCGTTTGGGGCTACGCATGTCATATTGAGCTAAGACAGGTATGTAAACACTGTGGAGTTTCTTTTTTTATATTCGCTGTGCTAGTATCCATAAATAAACTTGCTGGTAAAACATCAAATCTGAGAAGTGGTTGCGTCGACAACAATAATAGGGCCGGTGTGGTTCCCAAAAATTCGGAGGACACGTTTTTGCAGCAGTTGTAACCTATCATAGTTCCCCTTTGTCGTTGTGCCCCAGACCAGAATGCCATACAAAAGTTTACAATAGAACAGGGAGAAATATAGTGACTGCTTTAGCCTAAGAGGCAGAAGAGAAGCTTTTTTTCTAATACATCCAACAGACTTCGCGAGTTCCGAGAGCAGATGATTAACATGAGGGGTCCAATACAACTCTTGACTAAACAATACCCCAAGGAACTTTTGCATACTTCCTTGTTCTAAGATTTGTCCTCTTTACTGTAAGTTAATTATTTTTTATGCTTATTTATTGGCTTAAATATCATGTGCTTCGTTTTTACTGCATTCTACTGAAGTTTGTAGTGTTGCAACCATGTGGATAAATCTTTTAAATACAGATTGGCCGATTGTTCAAAGTCTTGCAGAATTCTACCTGTAAAGAATAAACTAGTGTCGTCTGCAAGCATGGTTCTTGTGGGTGTTCTTTGTAGCTCCGTAATGTCATTCACTTACAAAAGGAAAAGTAACGGGCCTAATATCGAACCTGGCGGGGCACCTAGTTTGATGTCAAGTTTTTTTGAAGTACAGTCTATTTTAACAAACTGACGCCGAAACGATAAGAAGCTCTTGATAAGGTTCATTGTGATGCCTCTAATTTCATAGCAATCTCATTTAATAGCTAAAATTTCGTGGTCAACGGAATGAAAAGCTTTGCGTAGATCAAGAAATATTCCTAAGGTGAAGAACTGATATTCAAAATTTCTTATTATTTGCTGCTTGACGGCAAGAAGAGCGTCCTGAGTTGTCTTATTTTTCCGAAAACCATACTGCGAGGGTAATATTATATGGTACTTGGTCAGATATTTTGACAGCCGGTTATTGATTGACAATTCGTAAATCTTTTTGTAAACACCGGTAGCACTGAGATTTGTCGGTAATTCGTAATATCATCAGCTCTACCTCCTTTGTGTACTACAGGTTTTGCCAAAACCGTGTGAGTAGGGCTTCAACAAGGATGAATGTCTCCTGTCACCACCTTCATGTGCGGTGCCGGTCCCTTTTCTTCCTTGGAGAAGGTGGAAAGACGGAGGACCAGACGGCATCGGCTCCAACTTCCTTTCAGCTTCCTTTCAGTTCCTGAAGAGTATTTTCTGTTGATATATACCCGTGGCCCCCTCGCCATAGGCGAAGTGAAAGCAATCTTGAAAGAAGCAGGCTTACCTCCATCATTCTTTCATCGTGATGCAGCAACACCAGCCCTCAGTGGCCCATACACGTTTGCAGGATACCGAAGAACGGTTCTACTTCCGCGGGTGTGGTTCTTTGTTTGGCGTGCTGAGCGGCAATCCACACTTTGAAGACGCACAGTGCTTGATGGATGCCGTATGAGCCGGATTCCAGAAAAGGAATGCACTGTAGTAAAGCCGCAAGTTGCGCTAGGTGGTGTCGGCTCATCACGGAAAGAACACCTCTGCGCTAAAAGAACGAAGACTTTTCACCATGTATTAGCCTGTTCATTTGTCCTGTTAATCACAAATAGCGGCATGTGTCCTGCGTGTGTGCAGTCGCGTACGAGTTCCCCTTATGTGGCTAGCACTATGTATGATAGACGGGCAGTTTTATCAATGTCTCTCTACAGGAGCATCTACAGGCCTTGCCGTCCGACCCATATTCAAATTAAGCCGCCCATAGCAGGGAGTGCAAAGGATGAAACAAAAAAACTTGCGAGACACTTAAACTCCGCCTTAAGAAAGAAACGCGATAGCGTGAACTCGTGGTCGATGACCTGCTGATTTAGATGGCACATCAGCATTCAGGGAAGGTGCATGCTTAGAAGTTACGTGCGCCATCTGCCGGGCCAGCGCTGTGCACAGCGAAGTGGGTTTCAGTGTCTGATACAAGATGGCGCTACGATACGTCGCAAAGCAGCTGGAATTTTACTGGTACACGCCTAAATCCGACAGCTGTAATTTACATGCTCATAATTACTCATGTATGCCTCCATATTGATCTCGAAGATACGTTTCTAGGAAACCCGTGCATTCACTAGACCCGCCTTTATTCATGTTCAAACGTCGAACCGTCGTGGCGGAACACATCACGCCCTGTCGGATGTCAGCGCGGTTGCGAGCGACGTGGTCCGCTCGGCTTCATGTGCCGAACGAAGCCTTGGCTGTCTTGGAAGAGGCGATGGACAACAGCGCACCTTTGAAGCGTCCTGCAGATAATCTGGTGTGTGTCGGTGGCGATCAATAGTGGCATTGGGAAAGACATAAGGAAGACCTTGAGGCGAAAGACCTCAATACGAAGGGCGATATCTGTCCTACAGGCCGCCGACTTGAAGGCGGGCCACCCCATTACAGGGGATGGCATTCAATAAGACAAGCACCAAAAATGGCAGGCGTCGCAGCGTTTGAGGTTGAGGTTGAGGTGTTGAATGCTAGAGGTGGGGTTAGCCTTGCTTTATATGCTGGCAATTGCTCCACCGCAGCGTCCCTTCGATATTAACAATGCCGCATCTACCCCGCTAAGCGCACAGTCTCTTATAATAGCACACATTCTCTCCCGCAGTCACCATCTATGCACACAATCAATCCACACAATTCACATTACAGTCCACTCCAGAAGTCACCATCTATGCACATATTCAGTCACAGTAGAACATACGCCATTGTAGTGCCACACTCAATACACACATTCACTCACAGTATAAAGTAGTCCACTCAGGAAGACACCATCTACGCAGACGTTCAATCACAGTAGGCCATAGTCCGTTCCTGCTGTCACCATTTAGAAACAAGATCCGTGTTCTGCAGAAATGTTAAAAGAAGGCGTGCAGCCTCCCTTCTGCATGTCTGGTTTCCACTCGTGAAGACAATGTCGTGCACTGTGCTGTGACGGGTTCCTGTCTTCTTGAAGGAAGCGAACATAACCTGCCTTTCCGCGTTGTACTCTGGGCAGTACATAATATAATGTTCGATATCCCCGCACACACCACATAAAGAGCAGAGCGGAGACGATGCTATGCCGGTCTTATGCATCCATGCAGGATTGCGAGCAGAGGCCGTGCGAATTCGATGTAGAAGGGTCGCCTGAGATCTTCTCAGTCCCTTGGTCACACATGGCTTTTGGGACGCCCTCCACGGGGTACTGAAGTGATCGAGCACCGTTTTCCTGCAGAGACTTTTTCCATCTTGAGGTACTTTTTTTTATGGAATCCTTGAGAGAGCTTTATGGGCGAGACTGTCTGCCAGCTCATTACCGTTGACTCCTATGTGAGAGGGCACCCACTGGAAATGTAGAGTAAAGCCTATGCTGTGCAGATTCTGCACCAAGCGCAGAGAGCTTAGAGACAAGGCGTCAGTAGGGAATCCGCGCTCTAACCTCTAAAGGGCAGATTTTGAATCATTTAGGATGACAACAGGTTGAGCCGGACAAGACCCTAACTTCTGTAAAGCCGCCTCAATAGCAACACTTTCAGCCGTTGTGGAGGATACAACAGCAGTACAGCGTACGGACCACTTAAAGTCCAAAGAAGGAGTGTAAAAAGCCGCTGCGCTAGCTTGTTTGACCTTGTCCACAGAACCATCCGTGAAAATTTGAAGATGGCAGGCATACTCTGTTTCCAAGTATTCCAGTACAAGCGAACGCGTTGCTGCCAAAAGAGAGGTGCGCTTTGCGCTCACATGAGGAATTGTGGCCTTACAGTTGAGGGTCGGAAAAGACCAGGGGGTTTCAACCGTTTCCTTTGCCTTCGGACATTAATGCCTAAAGAACTAAGAGTATTGAGTTCCAAGTAAGCCTTCGACTCATATCTCTTGCAGAGCCGCTGGAGAAGGGATCGCCCAGCTACCGTCTCTCCTAAGCGGTCAAGATGCATTAATAGTCTCTGAGAAGCGATAAGGCTACGAGGTTTCGATAGGGACTCATGAAGTACTGTCTTATAAGCAGTCGTCTGGGGAACGCCAATGGCTCTTCTTAGGCCCTTTCTGTGGACAACTTCGAGACGCTCAAGCTGTGATGCCGAGGGGGAAATTAAAGGTAATTGATACATTATCCGGCTGACCACCAGCGCTTCATGAAGTTTGACCATTGAAGAAGGATGGTTTTCCCCATTGCTCACGTGCAATTCTACGGATCACAGATATAGATGAAACAACCGTGTCTACAGCTTTTCACCACTGTAGACGGGAGTCAATAATGACGCCCAGGAAACGCGCGTGGTTGAATTGACGGATGCTAGAGTGACCGAGATCTATCTTCAACCTCGCTTGACGTCTTCCTACACCTGCAAACAGAATAAAGCAGGATTTTTCCACTGACAGAGACAACCCCACACCTTGAAGGTAAGCTTGTGCCGAAAGTATAGCCTGTCGAGCTATCAGGGCTAATCGCTTGTGTTGGTAGCAAGTAATCCAAATACAGATGTCGTCAGCATAAAGTGACATACGCACTTGCCTGCAACTTTTTTTCAACGAATTGGGTAGGCCAGCCATTACGGCGTTAAAGAGCGTGGGGGAAAGAACACTTCCTTGAGGCACACCTCGTGATAGAACCCTTTCGGTGCTTAACGTACTCCCTAACCGTACACGAACCGCGCGATCACTTATAAACTTGTAAATGAATCTTAGCATATGGCCCTGTATGCCCATGCCTTGCAAACTGTTTAGAATTGAGCTCTGAATCACGCTGTCGTAAGATTTCGCAACATCAAGAAAAAGGGCTAAGGTGGAAAGGCCGTAAGCTCTCTGGTGTTCAATATGACTGATCAAGTCTAAGACGCTATCTTGGGCACTAAGACCTCGGCGGAATGCTGTCATACATGACGGCAGTGTCGTGCTGTCCTCAAGCCACCATGATAAGCGTTCATTTACCAGATTCTCCATCAACTTAGCTACACAGGAGGTCAATGACACAGGGCGATACGAGACAAGGTCTGTCATGTCTTTGCCAGGCTTCAGTACTGGAACTACATGTGCCACCTTCCATGACGGAGAAACATCGCCAGTCTCCCAAACCCGATTGATGAAGTTGAAGAGCTCCTTTCTGATTTGCAAGGGTAGATTACTCAGCATTTGATTGGTGATGTCGTCGGGACCTGGTGAACACCGGCGCCGCAGGCCACTGAGCGCAGTCTGAAGCTCAGGAAGCGTGAACGGGACGTCCATGCTAGACCTGGAGGAACAGATGGTGCCTATATATCTATTCCAGAATCAGCGCGTACGAGTGCGTCTGCAAATTCCTCTGCCAAGCACGCAATAGGTTTTTCCTTGCGTATTGCAAGAGCTTCAAAAGGCTTCGAAGGGCGAGATTCTCCAGCAAGGCTGCCAATAACTCGCCATATTCTCGTTATCGGTTAGAACACAGTAAAACTAGCACAGAATGAGGCCCATTGCGACCTGCACAGCTTGTTCGTGTGCCGTCTAATAGCAGAATTCAGCCTATTGAAGGTCGTCTTCAGTTGCCTGTCGTCCTTCTTCCGCACGAGTTGGCGCTCCGCCCTTCTTCTCGCTGCGCAAAGGTTTCTGGGTTTGAAATCCGGGGCCGGAAAATGATCAGGTAACTTGACCGCCGTAGTTGCTGCTAGCTTACTAGAAGTAATTTTGTCAACAACATCACCAGAAACACGTTCTGGGTGCTTTCTGTACTTTTCCCAGTTGACCACGTTGCTAATTTTAGGAACATGCATACCAATGTCGGCAGCAAACACAAAAATCGGATAGTGGTCACTTCCCATGTGGTCAGGCGCTATTGACCAACTCACGCGGACGTCAGGTGAATGCAGCTTCAGGTCTATAGCTGTCGCTGAGGCTGCAGGCCGGAAAAAAGTGGGGCTTCCGTCATTGGCAACACACAGGTCCAAACTGTCAATAACCTCTACAAGTTTGCGTCCACGGGAACCCGTGTTCCTGTCACCCCAAACGGCATGATGGGCAGCGTTTCATGTAGCTACTCTTTACGTTCGTAGTACGCGTAACCGCCGAAGGCAGCATTTCGTTTAAAGAAATGGGGTATGAGTGTGGCAGCCGTACAGGAAACCAAGCTGCCCTCTGATGAGGAGACTGAAGCTGCTGTCGAGCCTTTTTTGGAAAGGAGATAAATGTTTCTTCATCTTCTCACAAATTCCTACGCAGCCCGCCAACGGAAAGAGAACTCTACCTTTCAAAACGTTGTAGCACTCAAACGGTATATTCGCTCGAAAATGTTGCTTCCTTGTTAATGATTGGCGCACCTCTATCAAATGCCCCGTCCTCACATCAGACTCAGTTCCTTGTTGCTTGCATTGTATCACCTCCCCACCAGCTCCGCCATTCAACTCGCAGTATTTACGGAGCACGATATAACCAACCATGTATTTAACCAGCCTTAGGAGCAATGCAAAGCAGGAAAGCAGCTGGTGAGGACCTGGTAACGGCATATTTGTTGAATAGCGCAGGTGAGAATGTGCTAGAATAACTGACCACCATGTATACGCAATGCCTTATGACCTCAACCGTACCAGAAGCTTAGAATAACACAAATATTACCTGAATTCATAAGAAAGGAGACGGCAAGAACATAAAAATTAATGCGCGATCAGCGTACTGTCCGTTGCCTAAAAAGTATTAACTAAAACTCAAGGCAACCTTAGATTTAACTCAACAAATGATCAGGCTGGCTTTCGTAAAGAATATTCCCCAATAGATCATATTCACCCTATTAATCAGGTGACAGAGAAATGCGCGGAATGTAGCCAATCCCTATATATAGCCTTCATTGATTACAAAAAAGCACTGGACTCAGCGGAATCCTCCGCAGTCATCCAGGCGTTGCGTAATCAGGGTGTAGAAGACCCTTATGGCAAAATACCGGAAGATATATAGCAACTGCACATCTACCATAGTCCACCATAAAGTCAGCAATAAAATTCCAATAATTAAGGGCGTCAAGCATGGGGCCACGATCTCTCCAATGCTATTCACCGCCTGTTTACATGAGGTATTCAGAGACATGAATTGGGAACAGTTGGAGAAAGATTTTAATGGAGGATACCTAAATAATCTGCGATTCACTGATCTCACTGCCCTGGTGAGTCGCTCAGGATGTGAACAGCAAATCATGAACAAAACGTTAGACAGGCAGAGCAGAAAGCCGGGTTTAAAAGTTAACATGCAGAAAACTAAAGTAACGTTCCACAGCCTAGCAAGAGAACAGCAGTTCGCAATTGGCAGCGATGTTCTGGAAGTTTTAAAGGAATACGTCTACTAAGGGCAGGTAATGACAGCCGATACGGATCGTGAAAGGGAAATAACAAGGAGGATAATAATGGGGTAGAACGCATACGGCAGGTTCTTTCATATCATAAATGCCAGTTTGCCAATATTCCTCAAGAGAAAAGTATACAACATCTGTATCTTGGGGGTACGTACCTACGGGGCAAAAACATGGCGGCTAACCAAAAGGGTTCAGCTTAGGTTAAGGACAACACAGCGAACCATGGAAAGAAAAATGCTAGGTGCAACATTAAGAGACCGGAAGCGGGTAGAGTGGGTGAGGAAACAAACGAAGGTTAATGATATCCTAGTCGAAATCAAGAGGAAAAAATGGGCTTGGGCAGGGCATGTAATGAGAAGGCAAGATAAACGCTGGTCCTTAAGGGTAACGCAGTGGATTCCAAGAGAAGGCAAGGGTAACAGGGGCGGCAGAAAGTTGGTTTGGCAGGCTGCAGCTGGCACAAGACAGGGTGGATTGGAGAGATGCGGGACAGACCTTTATCCTGCAGACTGCGTAGTAAGGCTGACAATGATGATAAAGGCGTCACTGCTATGATTTTTTGAATCCTCAAAGTGTCGATAGCCTGTTCGGCTACAGGCATACGGTAATGAGAATGTACACTTGCCTACCAACAACTTTGCGGCGCACACGTATTTAATCTCACTGCGAGTCTGGACATCGACCTAGAGGTCGGGATACTTTTGTGAAAGCCTGCCAGTAATGTCCTCACACCTGTTGGTCGTTGTGGATGAAAGTAGTTGAATCGAAAATGTCCCTCGCTGCACGATTCTGAGATAACCATTAAACGAAAACGAGACGCTCGCACACTGCCTCAGCAGGTACGCTGCCGGAAATCTGAAAGTTTCCACTGCGATCACGAGTGCTACACTGGAATATAATGCATGTGCGAACGATATGGTAGGTCATCTGAGGTGAGGCTGTCGTTGCAGAAGCTGCGGTTACCGCTGTGATGTATTACGGCCCTCCGGAGTGTGCTTTGCTGACACAATCTACTTCTGGGAGGCTTTTTGAAGGGTGGTTTGAGCGGAAAAGAGCCCTAATGGCTGCAAACAGCACATGAATTAATAAACTTGTGATGTCTTGTTTAGTGCTTTTGTATTCCTACTTTTCGCAGGTTGTCCTGTCGCGTTGTGGTGTGTAAAGCTATGAGCTAGTGGAGCCTTTTGTCAGATCTTGTTCGGAATGTTGCCGTAACTTTATAGGAGCGATGAACATACGTGTTTGCCTCGCTTCTTTCTGGCCGCAGCTACGCATGCGTTACCACCTGTAGTTTCCCACTGCTATGAAGGATCATGGTTGAAGTCAGGCGCTTGCGTGAAAGCAACCTCGGAGTTAGGCGGTCGTTCAGTGGGCTCGAGCGGTTCCTTGGTGCTTTTTTCATCGTGTGAGCAGGCGTAGAAGCTTTCTTTTTAAGCCACCCTCCACATGAAGCACGGTTTGGGCCATCTCAGTTTGTGCGTATAGGTTGCGCTTTCGAGGTGCATGCCCTGTGCGAATGGAGGCCAGCACACACTTTGCAACGAACGGGGCCGGTACATTGCCTTGATATGTGACCCTGTCTCTGACATTTGTAACATTTCGTTGCTTAACCAACGCGATGCAAAACATTTAACAGCACGCGTTCATTACTGCAGGGGGCAATCTAGCCGTAGTTCAGAAAAGCCCTGAAATGTTTTCAGAAGTGAGTGGTCAAATATCCAAATTGCTGAATTGGTGCACTTGTATTTCATACCTCACCTTTGAAATAAATGGGACCTAGCACTTGTCCCTGGTTTTCCTTCCCTATATGTGATGTCTGAATTCATGCATTTCGTAGCTACAAGAATTGCTAAGTGCTAAGCAAACGAAAGGGCCTGCTGTCGAGCTAGGCACAGTCATTCCAGTACTATTCACAGTGCTTTTACTAAAAGTGACACAGAAGAATGTTAGGAAGGAAGTGTCATTTCATTTTTCTGTATCCTTTAGTAGTGGTGATTGAAATTTCGTCATGATGGCACTACTGTCCGCATTTGATGAGCCAAGGTTACCAAGAAGATAGGCATACCAAGGTCGAATATGTGGCAGCACTTTATTTCGCATATTTAACATTCAACAAAAATACGGATTGTAGCTGTCCTGAGTTGCCTCCACAACTTTCGGAGCAAACTGGCAATGCATGAAAAGGTGTGCGATATGTCCAGGTTCAGTCTCTTACTCGACAGCAGGTCCGCTATCTTGAAGCATTTTCCATCCATTACCTGAATTACTATAGGCACCTAACTTTTGGGTGTGTGTTTTCTTGTTTGTAATGATGCGTAAGGCATTATTATACATGGATTACTGCTTGGTGTTCTACGACCGCTTATAAACTTTTAATCGAATCTCTTTCAGGCGCTATTTTGGTTTCGGTTTCAACCACGAACCAAAGTCTGTGACGTCAAAGTGTTGCTATAGGCGACATCGCGCATAACAAAAATTGCAGTATAATCATTGCTTGAACATTAATTGTGATACCGGCCCTTGGGGAAGGCTGGCTTCAGCACTGTAGTAAAATAGAGATATTAAGCAGCGATTCTACCGCCGTTTTTCTATGAATCACTCTACTTATAATCCCACTTGGACGTCACTGCCATCGTTCGGCTACTGAAACCGAAACCGGCACAACATTACAGAAACTTTCAATTTTAAATTAATTGTCGGTCCTAGGCGGAACATGCCACCAATATTAGGTGCCTATACTCCTTTAATTGCGTGTATAGAATGATCGGGTTAAACATCCGCTTCACACACTCCCTGCCAGTTTTGCGTCCGCTGAAGTGCATGAAGATTGGGTTCAAAACATGAAAGATGCTCACGCAAAAACAACCGAAATCATCTTAACGAAACACCTGAGGTTGGCATATATCTCCTTCATTCATGGGAATCCCGAAAATTTCTAGTTAAACGGTGGAAAAAGCACAGATTAAATATAAACAACAATTAAAAAAGCGAAGATTACGGAAGAAGCCCAGGAGCATGCTATAAATCTCAGCAAGCACTACTTGGTAGATTTTTGTGACTCACTGAAAGGCACCCTAAGTACGGCCAAAACATGGTCGATCGTAAGGTGCATGACATACTCTATGCCCCGTAAACACACAGCCATGGATCCAATTTAATAAAAGCTATGGACAAAAAATACATAGGAGACCCGTCTCCAGCTCGCCAAACTTCTTACAAGGGCTTGACAAACTCTAACCTTGACTCCTCCATAAAACTGGCAGAGGTCTGCGCCGCACCCCGTGCGTCCACAAGAAACACTCTCCCGGCAGGTGCCAGGGTTACAAGGCGTATAATCAGGAACTTGAGCACCGACCACCTGACGGACCTATCCAAGCACACCAACAAAGAACTGTGGGAGAAGGGCCGGCTGCTGTCGGCTTGGAAACACGCGGACATCATCACTAAACCTAAGGCAGGAAAGCATCTGGCTATAAACAGGCTCCGTCCAGTCTCCCTCATTTCCTGCCTGGGAAAGCTCTATGTACGAGTAATCCACCTGAGGCTTCAAATTTACATAGACTTAAACAACATCTTTCTTTCCTGCATGCCGGGCTTCTCAGGAGGCTCTGCACCCAAAATGCCTTCCTCCGTATTAAAGAAGTCACAAATGTCATTCCCAAACGCGGCGAAAACCTCCTACTCGCACTGGACTTGAAAGTAGCATTCGACAACTTGACCACCACACCATCTTACAAGAATTAAAAAAATATCAACTGCGGTGAGAAAACCTTCAACTACGTAAAGGCCTTCCTCTCGGATTGTACAGAAGCCATAGGAATTGGAGAGTTCCGGTCACCCACAGTACCAATGTCCATCTAAGGTATGCCGCAGAGAACGCCATAAACCTCTTAACCGGCGAAGATAATGACTTCACCTTCTACGCGCACGAGATCACCATGTGGGCTGCACAGGGATCCTTGGCGCTGAAAGAAGTACAGGGCACCTTCTAGGAGATAAGGGAGGTGGTTATGGAGGTTAAAACAAACGCCTAACCGCAACAAAAGCGGGCACGGATATTCTGACGAGACTGCAACGATGGCTGGAACAGCAAACGGGTAAGAGCATGTCCCGAATTCCGACAGCTGCAACAGAGATCTATGTAAACTCGATACCCAGACACATGCGCCCACCATGAGTGCTAGAAGGGTAGAAGAAGAGCCATAGTCGAAGCACTGGCAAAAAAACTACAAAACATTCTGGAATAATTACACGTGGACATCGGGGCCTATGCCCAGCCAGGCAGGTTCGCGATTGCTGCGGTCGATGACGAGAATAGGCCGTTCATTAGTGCTTCGATCTATGCCAGGGATCCTGCGGAAGCGGAATCATTGGTCATAGCCATCACTATCAAGACTCAAGGCCGACAGGGCAAGTCATCACACACAGTGACGGACTTCAAGCCTGCAGGGAATAACTTGCTGGAAAACCTCATGGAAGGGCTAGCACACTATTAAGTACATTCTTACACTCACACAGAATAACATGGACACCTTGTCACGAGGGCCTTGCCGAAAACGAGGTAGCGGATTATATAGCCCGAGTTCTCACAAACCGGGCAGATCCGCATCGCTAAGCCGGCGCCCTGAAAGAATAGCACACGAGAAAACAGCATGCGTAAGAACATCGCCCAAAAAACAGCACAGCGAAGAAACAGCACAGAGAAAAAACGGCGCAGCAACAAAACAGTACAAAAGAAAAACAGCAAGGCGACAAAACAGCACAGGAAAAAAACAGCGCGCGACCAAACAGCAAGCGGTGCAAAACGGCACGCCGACACAACAGCACAGCGAAAAGAAGAGCACGCCGAAAGAATAGCGCAGGGAAGAAACACCGCGACGACAAAAGAGCACATCGGAGCAGGTGCAGCGCTTCTGGAGGGGCGAAGAGTACATGACAGCAGATATGGCAGTGGCTGTCGGAGTTAGAGAGTGCTCGTTTCACAGACTCAGAATCAGGTCATACACTAATATTTGCGATCTGAAATATGCAGTTTTTTTTTTCTGGCGGATTATGGAATGAATAACGTTGAAGAATTTGTATGGAAGCATCGATTATGCAGGCTTACCATCGCGATGCTGAATTCTGGCAAATACGCCCGACGTTGGGCTAATTGAATCTTCACTAATTTTGTATGAAGCGAGCTACAGGTCCTTCATGCACTGAAAATATCTAGTATGCGATGCTTAATTTAAACGATGGCACGATTCCCGGAGCCGTAATTTTCAGGTTGTTTGATGCGAAACCAGGACGCTGCCGAATGGTTCTCTGAGGCTGACCGGCGGCTGCTTTGCTGGGCGAAAAGGGCTACACAGCTGACCTGAAAGTTCATGCTTCAGCGCGCGTTTATTGAGTCTAGTTTTAAATCGAAGTTGTTTTTTCGACTTCGAAGAGAATTATCTCGGGGCAACAATTTTCGCAACATTTGATCAAAGCTACTTTTTTTCACTTAGAAGCTAATTTAATTAAAATACCTAACTTGACCCTTCTGTACAATTACCTCAAACCCCTACCAAACACATACCTAACCTAACATCCACAGGTTGGCGCCTGCTGAAGCAGCGTTGTAAAATTAATGCAGGGAATTTCGTTTCGCAAGATGTGATTGCCCAATATGGCTCAATGACTGCGAGTGTCCAGCAAAAAAAAAACGAGAATAACGAATTGGTAATGCAGTACGATTTGCTTCGTTAAAAACAGTAAGAAAACTGGTCATAATTATACCGATGGCACTGGTCTAGCCCAGGTAGCAGTAGTAGTATAAGACATTTATTCAGCCAAGATTTACAGGCCGAGCACATTCCTGTACATACTCGTAAAACGGGCTGCCAACCGCAGGGCTTCTTTTAGGGTGCTGAAAACTACCAATAAAAAAGAGCCGCCCGAACTAAAATACTGACCTGAGGCGTTACTGACTTCATCGTATAAATGGCAAGAAAAGCAACGCCCTCTTCTTTTAATGCCATTGGGTCTTTAAATGACAGCTACGACGTTGACTGTTCTTTCGCCGAATGTGTGCGAACTTCTCTTAACTCGCTATCAGCAAGTAATGTGATAAATTAAATAAAAAAAACCAAAGCAAAAATGAAAATATTCAAGCAAACACATCACGTCACCATATACCATTCTCTTTTCCTGAAGGCACTGTTCAAGCAACGCTGTTCCTCAGTAAATGAGGCTGCCCTGTTTCTTAATGAACCAGCGAAACGAGCCCTCGCTAACTCCAATGGTCGCTTGCGTGCAAAATCACTGAGGAAAGCTTCACCGGGGCAATAACGCTTACTTAACACTGCTTAGTCTTCATCCTTACAAACACAATTGAAATCACCCAACAGCATAACTTTACGATCCATGCAAAAATGGTCGACTTGTGACAGAAAAAATTGCATTCTATCACGCTGCTTTAGAGGGGCATAAACACAAATATTTCACCACTGTACACCCGACATTGCGAGGTCACAGCAGGTAAGTCGCCCTTCATCATCTGTGCTTAATGACACGGCGTGTTGCGGTGTGTTGGCCCCGGTGTGTTGGCCAGAAATAGCATGCACCCGCCTGATAAGCCTCTGGATTGACTAACGACTATACTGAATTCTGACAAATATTTGCCATGCCGTCCAGGCGCCGCCACTTCTGAGCGATGAAGACAGGGCACCGCTCAACACACGAACGCTCGCTTGTGCTGCATAAGCTATCTATGAAAAAAACAACTTCTTCAAATCTAGGGAAAGATTGCAGTGAACGCCGTGGGTTTGAGCCTTTTTGCACCGAAGCACAATTTTGTTCGTGCATACCAGCCAATTAACAAGTGTCGAATGCCTATCATATCTGTGACAACGAGCGCACATATAGGTTGGAGACCCATCAGATGTCCTGCATGAAAGATTATTCTCATATCAAGACGCGCCTCAATGGTTTCTTCTCTTTTGTTTTTTTAGTATTTATTTATTCTACGCTTTGTAAATAACGATGTGTTGCAAGTCAGCGCTTGTCGTGTCTGTTCTTTCTACGTCCTTTGTCTTTTGCGCTGTTTTTTTCCAGAAAAAAGATTTACGTCTAAGAAAACCGCCGATTGCGTTTTATGGCAGATAGACAAGATTTTTTAGATAACTAGAGATGTGTCTCTTTTTTGGAGATCGCGACGGAAGTGCGGCTTGGCCAGTTTTTTAGTTTCTCATTGTGTTTTTGCAGGTTGGGTTTGATCGTGCACCCTTTATACCATGCCTACCTTTCGCATAGGCGCTCTCTCTCTCTGGGTGCAGTTATTTGCATTAATTTGCAATAAAAGCTTAGTTGCGAGAGGGCACTTGAAGTGTCTATGCTTCCTGCGACCTCCGTCTGTGCACCCTGAATTTTTGCTTCCAAAAGTGTGCCCTCAATAGGCCCGAAAATGAGCTGTCCCGTCGGGCTTGGGCTTCAAGTTGCGGTCTCGGGACGCAGGCGAAACCTCAATTAGAGACCTGGTATAAAGTTTAAAGGGTGTCCCTCGTGAAGGAGGATATGTGTAGTAAGGGAAGTATTACTATTTTGCGCACACCAAAACGCCGCCAGCTGTTTGGCTGCAAAGGAAAAGCGCAAAGCCTCCAAAGAAGCATTGTAGTTGAATATTAATTCGTTCTTCTAGGGGGTTACGACTGGGCCCCACCGCCAATTCAGGGCAGTCGCTCTACCAAGTGAGCCGAGCAGGAAGGTCAACAGGTTCGAAAAGGAATGATTTTGTGTCACTGTTCCTCTAAAAACCTGAAACCAACACCCTTTCTTCCGGTACTCGCTACTCCAGACCACATGGAAGAAAGGAGGTCACGTAACTACTGTGCCACTGTCTGAAGTGCGACGGTGACGTCGCTTTTTGGCGCGCCAAATGTCAGCGCTTTTTGAAAGGGCGCGTTTTTTGGCGCGATGTGGTCACATTTTGCTTACAATCAGCGCTCAGCATATTAGCTTTTCCAAATTCTAAAAACTGATGGGGCTATTCTCAACGGGCGACTGCAATTCTCTGATCGAAACCAGGCGCTTAAATGACTAAGTAAAAAGTTAAGTATGAGAAATTAATTAGCCAGCCTACTAGTTTATAGGGTATACCTGTTTGATGATGTCAGCAAATACTGGTATTGGTACGTCGCCGAGGCTATTTTGTTACCTCACAAAGCCTATTGTTAAAAATTAGTGACTGGTTTCCGTAAAACGCTTGCTATACACTTGACATACTCTCCTAAAAATATTGTTGAAAGTTAGCGCTTCTCTCTTCATGCGGTTTTCTTTTGCGCTTGTCTTTTCTGCTATGTTTCGTCAACAATGGGCTACAAACAAACACGCATATTTAAGAAATAGTTTTCGTTGTTTGTGTTATCAAGCGAGGATTAAACATGTGGTCCATATAATTTTTATGCGTCTGAAAATTGCTTGTTTTTTTGTAAGCTAAATTCATAAAACAACCTTTAATGACAAGTCTTTCATGTGCCACAAGAAAAAGAACGTCTGCCTCTTTGTCGTGTTTTTTTCTATGGACTCCAATTTTACACCCAAGACGACTGCTTACACACTGCTTTGGGGGCAGTAGCTGCCAAAAAGTCGATTACATTAGGGCCGTTTTAATAAGCACTGGGGAGGACAACGTTGCAAAATATGTGACATTGGAAGACTTATGCCGCTCAGGTTGTGATAAAACTTTGCAGATCTGCTAAGCTGGATTTGCCTATGCATGAAGGGTGAGCTCATAAGGGTTTGTTGTTTTAAGACAATCACACGTCACGATGAAAAATGTCGCGGCTTAAAGTGCAACTGCAGACAGTGAAATATTGTTATAATAGTGCGTGAACTATCGCTGATCAGTTTCATTTGCAGGTGCCGTCGCAATCAGATAATTGCATTTCACATGTGCGGAATACGCGGACGTCGCTGTAACATCCGAGGACAGGTATTACGGTCGCTACATATTAAGATGGTTGGTAGGATAACGCTGAACCCGTCAAATCAGGCAGCGTATCACGCCGCTTAGCCATAACTCGTAAACTTTAACTCTTGCCTTGAATTTAGCCGCCAATCAAATAACCTTCGCTAGGTTATTTCTACCCGCTTAAAATCTATTTTTCCTCAACTGTCCTTCAACCCCAAAACTTTGAATGAATCAGCCCAGCTGCTTTCACCTTTTGGGAGAAGCGCTTTATAGGAAAGTATCAAGTGTTCAGTAACCGAAAGCTTTGTTAACCCAATGATTTCTCCCCATTTCTGTGAATCGCTCCTCAAATTCTTTCTCAATGTTAGCTTCTTTGCTGTCGGATGATGCCCATCTCTATCACCTTGTACCCCCTCACTTGGCGTATAGCCATATTCTCCCAAAGCAAGCCTACATACATCAGGTTGTTTCATCTCTAACCCTACTTTAACCACTCGTCTCATGCTTAGTACCGTATTGTAGACTATGAACCATCACCTTTTTCCAGAATTGTCTTACCACTTCGTAAATCTTGTAATTTCACCATGCCCTAATTTTATGACAGCTGCATTCCTACAACCTTTAGCCGTTACATAATATTTATGCTCAGTCAGATATTCAGAACTGTGTTTTATTCACACAACAAGATACTTGTACTTATCCAGTACCTCTAGCGTGATGTCCAGTTTCCTATGCTCGCTGCCTTCAGCATTAATTGTCATGACTAAAGAGTTTTTGATGAACTTGGAACTTAATTCATTTCTCTCTGTACCGCAAATGTCCATCAACAGCGTTCTTTGCTGGCAGCTATTAGCACTATCATAATCATCATCATCGTCGACAGCCTGACTACACCCATTGCAGGGCAAAGGCCTCTCCCATGTATTTAATTAAACCGATCCTTTGCCAGCGGCACACTCCCTATGCCTGCGAACTTCTTAATCTCATCTGGCTACCTAACTTTTTGCCGCTCCCTGCTACGATTTCCTTCTCTTGGAATCCACTCCGTTACCCTTTGGGACCAGCGGTTGTCTTGCCTTCGCATTACATGCCCTGTCCAAGCCCATTTCCTACTCTTGATTTCAAGTAGGATGCCATTAACCCGCGTCTGTTCCCTCACCCACACTTCCCGCTTCCGGTCTCTTAACGTTACACCCATCATTTTCTTTCCTTGGTACGCTGCGTTGTCCTGAACTTAAGCTGAACCCTTTTCGTTAGCCTCCACGTTTCTGCCCTGTATATGAGTACCGGCCAGATACAGGTGTTGTACTTTTTTCTCTTGAGGGATATTGGAAAACTGCAATTAATTATCTAAGAGAACACTTCATTGTTATCCTTGTAGTTATTTCCCTTTCATAATCCGGGTCAGCGGTCGCTACCTGTCCTAAGTAGACATATTCCTTTACCACATTTAGTGCTTCGCTTCCAATTCTGAACTTCTGTTCCCTAGCTAGGCATTTGAACATTACTTTGGTTTTCTGCATGTCGTCTTTTAGACCCTCCGTTTTGCTCTGTCTGTCTTAATCATTGGTCGTGCTTTTCTGTTCATCTCGTGATTGACTGAGCAAGGCAATATCATCAGCGAATCGCAGGTCATTTAGAAATTCTTCATTAACTCTTATCCTAAGCTCTTCCCAATTCAGGCCTCGGGATATCTCCTGTAAACGGGCGGTGAATAGCATCGGCGACATTTTGTCGCCTTGCCTAACGACCTTCCTTACTGGAATTTTATTGCTATCTTTATGGAGGACTATGGTAGCTGTGCAGTTACTATAGATATCTTCCAGTATTTTGATATAAAGCTCTTCTACACTCTGATTACGCAATGCCTGTATGACTGCTGAGGATTCCACTGACTGGAATGCTTTCTCGTAATCAATGAATGCTATATACAGGGGTTGGTTATACTCTGCGCATTTCTCTATAACCTGATTGATAGTGTGAATATTTTCTACGGTTGAATATCCTTTACGAAAGCCTGCCTGGTCATTTGGTTGATTAAAGTGTAAGCTTTCGCTGACTCTATTAGCGATTACCTTAGTAAATACCTTGTAGGCAACGGGCAGTAATCTGATCGGTCTGTAAATTTTTAATTCTTTGGCGTCCACTTTCTTATAAATTAAGATAATATTTGCATTCATCCAAGCTTCTGTTACGGCCGAGGTCATAAGGCATTGCGTTGCAGGGTAGCTTGTTTTGCTAGAACAATTTCCTCTCCGTCCTTCATTAGATCTATTGTTACCTGAATTCACCAGTTGCTTTTCCCTTTAGCATTGCTCATAGGGCTTTCTTTACTTCCTCTTTCGTTAATGGCGTGATGACGCATTCCTGTGTGCTACTGTCTCTCTCATTAATGCTTTGATTACATTCGCTACTGTATATATTTGCGCTCAACTCTTCGGCTACTTTAACTATCATATTCATATTGCTAATCATATTGCCCTCCTTTTCTCCTAACGCATTCATCTGGTTTTTACGTATGCCTAGATTCGTTTTCACCCCTTTTAGGCTACCTCTGTTCGTTAGAAGATGCTCAATCCTCTCTATATTGAACTTCTTTATCTCGGCTACCTTGCGCTTATTTATTAACTTCGATAGCTCTGCTATTTCTATTATGTCTGTGTTGTTAGACGCCCTCATTCTTTGGCGTTTCCTGATCAGATCTTTAGTTTCCTGAGATAGCTTGCCGGTGTCCAGTCGAACAGTCCTACCGCCTAGTTCTACTGCGCACTCCATAATGATAGCTGTCAGATTATCGTTCATTGTATGGATATTAGCGTCATCTACTTAAGTTGACTTAATATCTGTTCTGCAACGATATCCTGAATTCCTCGATTTTCTTCCTTATCGCTAACTCGTTAATGGACTACTTCATCACTAGCTTCTTCAGGTCCCTCCTAAAATATAAGCTAATCCGGGACCTTACCATTCTGTGGTCACTACCGCGCACCTTTCCGATGACGTCCACATCCTAAACAATGCCACATTGAGCGCGTACTATGAAGTCGATTTCATTTTTAGTCTCACTATTGGAATTCCTCCTGGTCCAATTCATGTTCTCTCGTTTGCAGAAGGAAGCATTCAGGATGCGTAAATTATTTCTATCTCCGAATTCTGCTAATAAATCTCCCTGCTATTCCTAGAACCTATCCCTTAGTCGCCTGTCGCCTGGTCGCCAGCCTGCTTCATGCCCACCTTCGCATTGAAGTCACCCATCAGTACAGAGTACTGTTATTTTGCTTTGTTTATTGCCGATTAAGTCTTCATAGAAACTTTCAATGGTTTGGTCATCATGGCTGGACGTAGGAGCATAGGCCTGCACCACCTTCAGCTTGTACCTACTATTGAGCCTAATTACGATAGCTGCCCCTCTCTCGTAAATACTATCCTCTAAGTTGGCAGCTACATCACGATTAATGAGGAATCCCACACCTAGTTCTCGTCTTCACACGTGGTGTAGTACTTGGCCACAGCCTTCTATGATAAAACCAATTAACGCTCGGGTCTCAGTCCCCAGCCGCTGCGGAGCAACTGGCAAAGGCGGCGGTCAGGCCTTTTGTGACGCAGCGGAGGGTGCTAAGAGTCGCTGGCTCCTAACAGGCCGCCATTGGAATCTGAACCTGGCAAGTTTCAATGCTAGAACCTCATCTAGTGAGGCTATAGCCTAGCAGTGCTTTTTGAGGAACTAGCGGGAATTAAATGGGATGTCATAGGGTCGGTGAAGTTAGAGGGACAGGTGAGGCGTATACAGTACTAAACGATGGGCACATACTGTGCTATCGCGGATTAGCGGATTAGCACTATACCATCTGCGTATATTAGTCCCGTTAACGACTGTTCAATCTATTCTACTTGCACTAAAAAAGAAAGATTGAAACGTAGTTCGCTCTTCTCTAGCCGGGACTCCAACCCTTGTTGGTGCAGCGTGAAATACAAAGGTGACAGAAGAAATCTTTGCCGCAGCCCCCTCTCTATCTCAATAGGCTCGCATACATTTTTCCCGAAGCACTTTGTTAATTTTAGAAGTGTCTTTTAAAAAAATAGTTACTCCACCTTCCATATCGATTGTGCCCAGTATGTCCCAAAAATCTTCTCGAATAACGCTGTCATAGGCTCCCTTGGTATCCAGAAAGGCTAGCCCTAGGGGCTTGCGGTATTTTCGAGCAGTGTAGATACACTGCATCATTGAAAACAGATAGCCCTCTAACCTCCTTTGTTTCAGAAACCTATTTTGTAGCTCTCCAAGCACCCCCCCCCCCATTCATTTCGCCATCCATGCCTGCAGTCTGTCCTTTAAAATCTGCATCACCAGTATAAAGCACTGACGTTACTGTTATGGGACAGTAGTTGTTTATGTCACCTTCGTTCTCCTTTCAAATATGTATCATGTTCATCCAACTTTGCCGCGATCTGTCGGGGGCGTTCCCTTATATTCTGATTTTGCTTGCTGCCTTTCTTAATGTTTGCTTACATTAGGGTCCCGATTTCTTTCTAAAAAATCGGAATACCACCCGGACCTGTCGACGTGATACTAGGAACCTTCTGCTCTGCCGGACGAAGCAGAAACAACACACAAACAACGAAAATATTTCTTCAATGCATTTGCTCCTCATCCTCCTTCTTCTCTACCCTTTCCCACTCTCTTTATCCCAGCAAAACAACTGCGGTAACCGGTCTGTCCTCCTTCGATAATTTATGTGCATCATTTCTCTGTTTTTACCAATTTTCGGCCACCTTTACGTATAAGCTTCACTGCCTCATCCCCTTCCAGCCGAAAACCTTGATCTGTAATTAGAAATCTTTGCTATAGCCTAGTCTTATTACTCAGAGAGTTCGGATGTTAACAAAATTTCTTACCCGCTTTTCTGTGCATTTTTGCATTTTCTCATTGAACAATTAGGATGGTTCTCTTCGCAGTTTGTGAGAGTATTCCTCGTTCTGTCTAAATTAGCTCCTTGTTGCCCCCCACCCCCCACTTTTTTGGAGTATCTGTGTTCCCTGAAGGCTTCCCGACATTTCTCTTTGGCTTTCTTTACCTTCTAATCCCTCCAATTCTAGAGTTTGCGTCTTCTGCCTTTTTGGCCGGAATTGCACCTTAGGCATTTATAACTCAAGTAATAGACTTAGTTTTCAATAAGTACCTTCTGTTTTATCATCCTCAAAAATTACTTCCTTAATTTTATTGGCTGCTGCTTCCAGCTGCTTTTCTGATTAAAAGTTCCTACCTGATTGTTCTCGTCTCGGTTGTACATTGGCTTCTCTTCTAAAGCTCAGTCTGATATGTTTCTGATCACTCCAGGACCAGGAGCTTCTGGAGCCATGTTCACATATGTTCATTACCCTTAGCCTATTTTGCGTCCTAAGTGACATGAGTGCACATTCCTTGGTCGAGTGCCGACTCCCTGCCTCCCATGTTATTAGCCCTTCACGCTTCTCGGTACTCTTACATGCAACTTAATCATGCCTGTGACACACATCCAGCAGCATGCCTCCCGTCGAATCCATGTAGCCATCCAGGTCTTATATGTGTGCATTTACGCCTTCTAGTATAATTGTCTCACCCTCTTCACCTTGTTCCTCAATGTCGTTTACGATACATTCTACAACTTTTCTGTTTTCCTGTTTTGTAATAGCACCTGTCCACGGGTATACAAAGCAAAGGAGCGTTTGCTCCCCTCCCGCTTGTCGTTTCAGCCATAAAAGTTCCTTTCATTCCTGATTGACCCTTTGCCGATTCACACCTGTATGAATCAATGGCCCAATTCTACCCCACGTTATACTACCCTCTGTTCATTTGCAATATTTCCATGCGTAGTGAGGATCAGAGTTTAGTTGCTCCAAGTCTAAGATGTGTTTCCACAAACCCATGTACCAATAATTCTTTTTTAGCTGCTTTTCTATTCCTCCCATTTCAGTCAATTCCTGCCACTTTGATTGTTAATGTCCCTATATCTGAATTACTTCAACATTGGCGCTTGCATCTATTTTTATTATATGGATTATACTTGTGTTTGATCTCGAGGTGGTGAAGACCTCCAAGGCACTGCTGTGCTTCTTGAGGACTTCTGGCTTGCATGATAGGCTGTGACTTTGCATAGTGTCTTCGATTTCCTGCTACTCTCCTTTCTCCTTCATCTTTTTATCCTCTCACCACTTCCCATCCCTGTGCAGGGCAGCAAACCGGTTATTCTTCCGGTTAACCTCACTGCCCTTCCTCTTCCTACATGATCGGGGTCGCCCCCAAAATGGTGTTGCCTGGCCACCAATCCTAACCCCTATCTTCTCACCGCTGGCATCACTGTAGTGAATGCCATTTTGTGCAAAAGAGTGGGCGCCGCCCTCGTACAAAGTTCTGCTAACATTTATTGCGCCGTATCCCCGTGGTCGGCTGATTACCCTGACACGGTTAGCCTCAATGACCCTCCTTTCCATCCAGCTAGACTGCCTCCGGACTTCTGGGATAATGCTTATGGTCACATGCTCCTTCCCGGAGGCCCCTCCAATCCTACGCATCACCAATTCTAAATATCTCTCGAGGTTCTAGCTCCTCCCTTTCAGCACATCGTTGTGACCGGCAAAGCTAATGACAAGATTTTCATTATCCATGTTGTCCCGTACCACCTCCTGAGCTTTGGCTTTTACATCTACCAGGCACTGCCTCGGCTGAGCCTCCATATGCAGCTGCCTGTCCGCTTTCACTCTCGTTGAAATGCCCTCCTCAACTCTCGCGCCGATCGAGTCACCTACTACCAAAACATCTCTGCGCCCTAACCGTTCGCTAACACCCGGCGCTCGCTGCCTTGCAGCGATTAGCTGCTTGACCGTGACTAGGAGGCGCCCTAAACGTCCCATGCATGTGAGCTTTGACGGCATTATACACTGGGCCCTAACCGGGCCAGGCAGCCAAGATCGCGAGGTTCCTGCGACCTTGCGATTTTTTCCTGTTATCTCTAAGTTTCTGCTGTTAGGTCTAAACCACTTTCCTCTCTCACTTTGTACAACAAATGAAGGTATTACACTCAATTCAAAATCTGCGGAGTATTGCATGTGTTGTCTGCATCTCCAATCCAAGAATACAGTAAGAGTGACAGCTGTGGGGATGTTAGGACACTTTCATCTTCACAAAGCAACCGTCTTACATGGCCAAAAACACGAACCTTGTCTATGTGTGGCAACGCAGCCAGCAGGTCGGCTTCGTCCTTTACGCCTTCGCTCTACGTCCGTGTCTCTACAGGGCTCTTGATTCCCTGTAAACCTAGTCCGAGTTGGCTGGTCTTGGGTTTTCACATAGCTCGGCTAAAAAAAACATTAGGCTTTAATTGCGAAAACATTTCCAAAGCGTCCCTGTTTTTCGTTCACTTGTAGTCGCCTTCACCGTCGTGGCAGAGATCTCTGCTGTGCTCCGGAACAATGACACCACATATATCCACGAAATGGTCGATGCAATTTTGAGGGACGTTGTCTTTCAGCGATCTGCGTGCCCAGAGAGCGCATTCTGGTAGGAGAAAAAATTGCAAATATAAAGGTTATAATCATAGCATATAATAATATCCCTGCTGCCGACAGCAAAGGTGATGTACTGGAGGCTGCCATACATGAAAGATAAAAGAGGTGATCACGTTAGGCTAAAAGCAAATGGGAGCCAGATAACTGATTGCATCTAAGCTAGAAAAAATGGCACCAGACACATCATGCATTGCGAAATATTCCTTGCATCAATTTTATTATGCGAGACAGGCGATCTAAAATAAGTACTTGTGGCATTTGAAGCCTGAATGAAATATTCTTTACTGAGTTAGGTTCATTCCCGTTTCTCCTGTAGCTTTTTTTCATAATTCTGCAGTTTTTGAAAACAAATTCGCATGCTACTTTCAAAGGTCACTGGCCCTGAGTTGGAAAACAGCTCGTTTTGAAAGCTCAGCTTCCATAAGTGTATATAATGATCTAGAGCCAAAAAATTGTACATGCAACTATCTTGAAAAAGCCCTTCACTATCTTTTTATTCGCCGCCGCGGTGGCTAAGTGGTTACGGCGCTCGGCTGCTGGCCCGTAAGACGCGGGTTCGATCCCAGCCGCGGCTGTCCAATTTTTATGGAGGCGAAATTCTAGAGGCCTGTGTACTGTGCGATGTCAGTGCACGTTAAAGAACCCCAGGTGGTCGAAATTTCCGGAGCCTTTACTACGGCGTCTCTAATAGCCTGAGATGCTTTGGGACGTTAAAACGCCCACAAACACAAATCTTTTCATTCACTGCTCTTTCTTTGCAGCGGTCTCCGAATTTTCTAACGACTGCGTTGTTTCGCACGACCCGAAATACGCGTCTCAGGGTAGCTGTCAGTTTCATCGCGAAGTTTAGTGAGCACGCATGCAAAGGCTTTAAAAATATCAATCTAGGCCGCATTCAACCGCTAACACGCAGGCCAATCGGGAGATATGAGTGTTGTTAAACCCTTTCAGCTGTAACTTGTTATGATAAGCATACTGGTGTTGCGACTGGCTACTCGACACATTTCACTGAAACGAGAGATTTGCCTCGTAACATAAAATCTCGAACTTAATGAATCTGTCGAGAGCATTTGCTCGTATTGGGCGCGTATGGGATCTTGTAATCTTAAGGAGGACAACGCCATTTACGATGGACATTATTCAAGCGCTCGTGCAGTGCAGACAAATGGGCCGCTAAAGGACGAGTCGCTGTTACTCACGGACACTCTCGATGTACTTTATCTAAGCAAGAGCATCTGTCCAAAGTCGCTAGCCATTTCTACACCCAACGTGTGATAATGCAATTCTGGCCTTTATTGAAGGCGAGATTGCTGGACAGGAAACGGCGCAACTGATATAAATCAAGCTTATTAGCAGCGTTTAATTCACAACTCACTCGACACCATCCTGCCGAAAGTCACCGAGAAACGCAATGCTCCAGTGGCTTCATTTCTTCCAGCGAGCAAAAGGCTTCTGACTTTTCCCTGTTATTTTGGCCAGTTATCCATTGAACTCCTGGCAGTGTACACTGGCAGCAAAAGTTATAGTCGAAGCAGGGTGGGTTGTAAGCATACGGACTTGTTTTCCAGGGGGCCTTGTCGAAATACTTTTCCTCGTATTTTGCACTGGAATAGATTCCTTAGGTTGAGCGGCAAATCCATCCCGACAGGTCCGCTTTATCCAAGGGTGTGGGCAAAGGTTCAAAAAACCCCTTTCAGGCGCGATTACGGATGTTGCCTTTTGGGGTTACCTAAATTCCGTCAGTTTATTCTTTACTTCTAAGTACTGAGTCGATGTCTCAGAGTACAAACAGCAATGTATTTCTATCTTCCATTGTGTTCGTTTAGCGCCTTCTGTATATGGATCTACCGGTTTAAGCTTCGCATCCCTCAGTGGCATAGAGTAGTGTATCCGAATCATGGATGAGGACATAACAGAAAACTTTCCACCACAGACACGTGTTTCCATAATACTCTGGAATGTTATTTATCTGCACATCTATCGTTATATGCTGCGTGTATAGGAACTTGCCGAGAAACGAAGATATCTGTAACGCGAACATGCACCAAGTGCATTTGTTGTCATTACAGCTACACTGCTGGTATCTTTCATTTACGGACACACGTTGGCGCAATTTCTATGTAGTTTAGAAGACCCCGTTTGAAGAGTGCGGCTTGGTCCGGCATCAGATCTCCAAATGTTGGCAACATGTATGTTCCTCTGTCTGCAATCCTGAAAACTACTTTGCTTGTGCGAAATTACTATGAATTTTTTTTTGTTTAGCACAGAGCAGAAAAGCAAAACGTTATCACTTGCACCGTGGCACTTACTGAGAGTGCCACTGAATACAGTTAATGCTTTAGAAGTGCTTGTTTCTACAACGCACAAGGACTATAATCGAGTCATACAGCGCATTTATCTGGATTCAGTGCTTTTGGCCAGTTACTTCCTAACAAAAATCTTTGATTACCCGAACGTGTTCAAATAGACTACATTTGGTCTTTTCATCATAATTTCTTTGTTAAGCTCGGTTTGGTTACTTTGTTCCCGATGTATATTTTGGAAAAGTGTTGCGTAGGTAACAATGCAAATATCAAGGATGTCGACATACAGAGTGCTTGAGTGATTCACATATACAGTTTAAAACATCTGCTCCTTGCTGCTTTAAGGGTTGCCGCTTTTCAGCTTTGGCTATAAGCTTAATCGCCGTAGCCTTCAAATTCCGCTTTCAAAATAATCCAGGCTTGGTTAAAAACAAATCTAGAATGCGTTTTTAATGTTGACCACACTATACTCGGTAGCTCACAATTCTAACTTGGAACACCAACGATGCGGGAAAAAGCGCTGCAGTCGATTAAGGGCATCCTAAATGAATATATATTAAAATATTAACTTACGATGTCCATGGTAGTCCAAATCAGCGACGTTACAGTTCTCGTAGTCAGTATAGTACACGATACCATCTCGTACAGTTGGATCCGAGGGAATTTCAATTGTAAGAAACACGCTTACAAAAAAAGTTGGAACATTCACTAATTAAAAACATTTGTTTCAGCGCAGCTTTGTAATGAAACAAAATATATTGCAAACTTTATTTATTTATAAATCTTGCCTTAAAAGCCTATGGCTTGCAAATATTCCAAAAAACTTCATGACTTGCTTCGAGGACGACAGCAACTCGGGTAACCAGAAAACATCAGTGCCTGATTCGACTGAAAGCCAGTATAAGTATAAGCTGTTCTGTGCGCCAAAATAAAGATCGCGTATTACATCATCCAAAAGCACATCTCTTTCTTGGTTACGTTTGGTGCGGGCTACATTTACTTATGTAAGGCAGAGCGAAATTTGTCAAGGCACAATGAAGGAACGGCACTTCTAATAAGTCATTTAGAACGAAGTTTTTCAGTGATCGACTTCAGCGTCTTCACACAGCAGCTTTGCAGTGCTTCATAGGCCTTTGTTATACATATGCAGAGCACTAAAATCTGCTGGCGTCATGGCTCACAATATTTCACTAATTTAGATCTCAATAAATTGTATGTAGTCGCAGAAGTTCTGCTTTTATTCATACAAAAAAATGTTATGAATTCTACAACAAAAGAGCCCAATGGAGCCATCCCATATGAAACAAACCAGATATGGCACTTGACCGTCATGGATACGTCGGAAACACCCGCGCTCCTTTCATGTAATGGTGTAGTTTATTTGCGAACTTTTTCGAACAAAAACTGCCATCTCATTAAAAGAATCGAAAGTTTGTACTCACCCGAGAATAAAAATGAATTATCATATATAAGGCTTTTTGCATGTAATTGGAAATCTTTTTGATGACAAGTATAAATGTATGGAAGCGATAAATGATGCGGCTTTGCGCAATTCCCTGTACATAATTCATTGTTTTCGAACAAACCCCTCAATATTGCGAATGAAGAAATTAAAAGGACGTATAATTCTTCTGGACTATATTTTCACTAGTTTAGTAACATACCATGGCTCACACATTTTATAAAACTAAGTTCGAACCTGTTTAGTACGGGAAGTTGACGACATAAAATGCCAAACATTCTCGAGGTACAGCTTATCTTCATTTTCGACCGCCTGAGGCGTTCAATAATGCTTTATTTGAAACTCTAAAGCTCAGCATTTAGAATAGGCAAGTTTATCAGCGATAAATACCGGACGTCGAATCAGAATAAAAATTATATCTAAACAATAGGGTAGAACGTTCGGACGGTGTGTAGCGAAATATTTAAAAAAACTTTGAGCAGAATAACAAGAAACACGCACATGAGCGCGAACTTGCAACTGTATTTTCAGAAATTATACACCCCCTTAAGAAGCAGAGAGGGCGCAAGCGTATAAAATCCAGAACGTCACGTGTGGGAAGAAAAGAGCACGCGCATAGGTACAGTAAAAATTACATCAAGGATATAGGCACATGCAGAATCTTATGAAAACTAATCGGAATTGAACAACAAAAGCAGGCTATCCATTGCGGAGGAAGTCGAGTTCTTTTTGAGAAGGGCCACCGAAGCCTTCCACGCACAGCCTTCCGTGGTGCTAACTTTAAGGACCTCTACAATTTCCCGGGCCAGCCTATCGGAAGCTCGCCTGATAACAACAGTAGAACGGAGTTAAGGAAGGCACTGCTGTTTCTTCTTGTTATTCCTGTCAGTATAGTGTTGGCATTTGAGGCAATGCAAAGGCAGGTTCGAGCCGCCACTTGCGCCCAGGGAATTGGCATGCTCTCTGAGCCTGTCATTGAGACAGCGCCCTGTCTGGCCTATGTACACACACCCACAGCTGAGCGGAATCTTATACACCACACCAACACTGCACGGCACAAACTGAGTTTGGTGTTTGGTTACACATTTGTTCTTTGCGCTTTTGCCTTGGCACTTGCTGGAAATGGCGCACAGGCGGGACAATTTCAAGGGGGCTGTAACAAGGACTTCAACTCAGAACTTATTAGCCACCCTCTTGACATTGTGCGATAGTTTGTGCACATATGGAATTACTTGAAAAGGTTTTTTTTTTTCTCTTGCCAGCGTAGGGTGAGGAACATCGACAGCCCTCTCAAGCCTACTAAATTGTTTAAGCAGCGACTCCGCCACAGAACCTATTACCGATCTCGGGAATCCGGCTCGCTCCAAACGTTATACCTGGTGGTCAAAACTGGATTTGACCCTATGCGTGCATGACTTTGAAAGGGCTGATCTAAGACAAGAAGAAACAATGCCACGTTTTACGAGATTAGAATGAGATGAGTCATATGGCAACAATGCTTTCTTCGAACGCGGCATATAAGCCCAACAAAGCTGTTGGTCATTACTGAAAAATAATTTTAGATCTAAAAATTGCAGACAGTTGGCCTGTGGTAGTTCAAGGTTAAAATTAAGAGTCTTGGAGCAAGCAAAAAACTTCCCCAAGACTGAGTCAGCAACCGTAGAAACGTTATTGTTCGAATCGAGTTGCAGAAGGAGTAGAAAATCGTCGACATATCTAAAAATACCAACAATGTTTTGGTTGTCAAGGTCAGCCTTGAAGTCTTGGTCAAATATAGCTAAAAATATCTCTCATAA
This sequence comes from Amblyomma americanum, assembly GCF_052857255.1. NCBI lineage: Eukaryota > Metazoa > Arthropoda > Arachnida > Ixodida > Ixodidae > Amblyomma > Amblyomma americanum. The sequence continues at coordinate 144,850,960 of NC_135503.1, forward strand.
GACTGGCGCGACCCAAGAGCCAATACATATCCCGCGTTTTTGAACATAGCATCCATTCTCAAACCTGACTACCTTTGAATTCAAGTACAGGCTCAATAAATCTAAAAGCCAGCCAATGAAACACCACACAAGTTTTGAAAAGCCACTGCGCCAGCTTCTTCTATGCACTCATGGACGGCCAAGAAAAGTTCCTTGTGCCGCATCGAATAAAAAAACTCAATGTCCACCGAAAACACAAAATTATACATTCCACGGTAGTCACGAATTTGATTTACCAGGCTATCGGAACTGTCAAGCTTAAAAGCATCATTAGTAACAAGTCTGCTCAGGTGACTCTGAAGACATTTGCTAACCAGTGCCTGCTAGCAGACTCTCTCCGTGATAATGGCTCTGAAAGGATTCTGGGGTTTGTGTGTTTTCACTGTAAAAAACACATTCAACGTATCTGACTTGCATTCCTTCACGGCTTTCATCAGCTTCTCCATGTTCACATCACGCAGCAACGCCACGGCCCCGGCCTTTAACTTCTGCGGTTTCTGCTTACACACTCTATAGTTCTTCAGCACCGCCGTCATGGCCTTTTCATCGAACATCTGACAAGGCATAACGGCGAAGCCTCCCTCTTTATCAGCTTGCAGCAAGGCCAAGTCTGACCCACTGAAGAAATCAGCAAGGTCACGCAGAATTGCCTTCCCGGTTTGCTTTGTGGAACAGCTACTGCACACTGCATGAACATCTTCAGCTAGGCAGCGCACCTGTTCTTCTTCATCTGGAGCCTTCTCGGCTATTCTGCGCACCGAAGCAATGACGTCTTGTTTCTGAAGTCGGGTCCCAGCCGCAAACTAAGGCCCGCGCTCCAAGGCCTTGGCTGTTTCGGCTGGAACAGAGGCTGCTCCCAGAAGCAAGAGAGGAGCCATACCTTTCTTGTTCTTTGCAGTCTTGGGAAGGCTTTGAGGAAGGCGGCACCACAGAAACTCCGTGTCAGCCTGCACAGAACTTCGATAGCCCTGCAAGAGCTCCAATCCAGAAGAGCCAAACCCTCCAACGTTGCAGCAACTCAGTCTAAGCCAGTCGTTGAGCAGCCAATTGTTGAAACACCAAACTCAGTTTCTGCCTTGCAGTGTTGGTGTGGTGTCTAAGATTCCGCTCAGCTGTGGGTCTGTGAACATAGGTAAGACAGGGCGCTGTCTCAAGGACACGCTCAGAGAGCATGCTAATTTCCTGGACGCAAGAGGCGGCTCGAAACTGTCTTTGCATTGCCTCAAATGCGCACCCTATACTGACAGGAATAAGAAGAAAAAACAGCAGAAAAAACAGCACTGCGGACGCCCCGCGTTCGAAAATCCCTCGACGACTGCGTGTGCGCATCACAGTGATAGGCAGCAAAGCAACAGCTTCTTTCATCGCTTCTTGTTTCTTTTGTGTACCTGGAAGGCTACAGTGGCAAATGCGCAAATCCTTACACCAGTGGCCACTCCACTGACAGTGTGCCCGCCAGTATACCTCTGACTATTTCAGTCGGTCGCAGAGTCACTGTGCACCCTCCTCACCTCTGCTCAAGTCCATCCACATACTCCTCCTCTGCCATCGAGTTGAAGCCTGCTACAGCTGCCTGAGGGTGTTACCTGTATGTGCGCACGTTCACGCACGTGTGTGTGTAAGTGCATAATTAAAAAGCGTAGTTTTTGAGAAAGGCAGGAAATGGTTGTGCTTGCTATCGATAGAGTAAGGTACCACTCAAGTATTCTCGAGCCACATATATTTAGTGTAGACATTAACTTCATTCGTACCATCATGTCACACAAGTATTCCTAGTGGGACAGGCAAAAGCGAAACATGCTACAGGCAACAGCATCAGCAGTGAATTGCACAACATTTGAAAAGTGCTGCACTTATTGTGCGATGCAGAAATGACACAAAAATCAGTTGTTCGAAGACTCGAAACTTACACGCTACTTATCACATGTTCGGTAGATATTGCCTAAGCAAGAAGCCTAGTTTTCACATAACGCTATTAAAACATGGTGCACCACTCGAGCTACCTACAAGTACTGCCCTGGACAGTGTTCAAACTGGGTATTCCAGAGATACAAAAACTTTTAGCATCTACAAATCGCGTGATTATCACAGCTGATGCCAATACGTCGATGTATGACTACTTCTGCTCAAAGCTTCCCTAGCTGTTGCAACAATAGTGCCTCACAATGAGTGCATCAAATATTGCAAATTGCAATGTCCAGAATTAATGCTACATGACTACATGTCGGACGTGGCGGCCATGTTTAGATGTAGGCGAGATTCAAGGAAATCTGCGCGCAGTGCGATGCACATATTAAAGGATTTCCGGTTGGTCTCAGTTATTTTCCAGTCATCCACCCACAATCTCTCTTACCGCGTAAGTCAATTCAGGACTTTAAAAACGATACAGCAAACTAAGCCAGGATATCACCGTACATGTACAGAGAAACGTAAACTTCCTAGATATATGGATACGTATTGCAGCGCTATAAACCTTCGAAAAAATGAAAAACAAGAAAGAATACACGTCGTAGCCTCTCTGCCTGGCGGAAGATGAAAAAAAAAGAATAACTGATAAGCAGCAAAACATAACTCTCGTTTTGCTCCGGTAAGAATCTGAAAAAAATGAAAAGTGATGAACACGAGTATATATCGCATCTTCTGCGCCCAGCAGCAGTTAAAATGCAGGAAAGTTGAAAAACAGGGAACTATACCTTAGCGTTTTGTGCATGTAAAACGCTGAAAAGGAGAAAAAACTGAGAAATAAAAATATATATCCAAGCTTCTGCGCCTGAAAATGAGACATTTCGAGTAAATAACACTTTTAAGGCAACGTGGGTTGTGTCAGAGGCTGATACCGGAATAGTAGACTCATAATCCTATTGCCGAGCTGCACTGCACAAGCAGCTCGTGACGTGTTGTGCCTGACTTCCCGGAAACCACGCAGTAGCTGCCGCCTCCATTGTGGCACGTGTTTGCAGGTCCATCCACGCAGATCGATCAGGTTGGTTGTGCGTAGAAAATGATATACAGCTACAAGTTTCTAGTCCGGATGGATTCAGATGGCTCATGTCACTTCCATGTTGAATATTAGTCGTGGAGATAAGCCGCGGAGATAGGAAGAAAACGTGTCCCCACATTAAATAAACCTACGCTATGTTATATGTGGCGGCTTCTCTGGAAAATATGGTGGTGCTGTCTCCGCGTATCCGTGTGTTCTCTTCGGTCACCTATTGAGGCTGCTGAAGAGGGATTGGTTGACCTCGGCACCCTACCGGTCTTCGCACCACTGCCAGATCCGCTACAAACCGAGTTTTTAGCAGCAGGTGGTGCACCTGGTCCTCGGCCTCTTTAAGCCGCCTCAAACTTGCTGGTCGACCGGCTGCTGGCTGTCAGAGCGGAAGCTGAGCTTGCCAGAAGAAAAGCATTGCGCATTTAAATAAAGTCTTGTACAACGAATTAAAAAAATAAAAGGACTTTTCGCGAGTGTACAGGGGAGCATTAACACCATCATCATCATTAGCCTGACTACGCCACATGCAGTGTAAAGGCCTCTATGTTTCTCCAATTACAAATAGTACTAATATTAATACTTTATCGCTATGAAAGAGTACAGTACAGATATTCAGGCCTGCCAAAGCCAATGAATACTTGAACGGCAGTGCCTGGCAGGCAACAAAACCACACCCAGTGATTAACATAAATATAAAGCAGCGAAACGCGACTACAGAAAATGGAAAGAAAGAGGATGATTAAAATTTATACAATGTCTATGAAGAGAAACTTCTAATGCGCATAATAAAGCCCGTAACAGAGAAAATGTGTACCAGCAACTGACCTTGCTACAGGCAATCGTACACCAATCAGGCTTTCCAGGTACAACGGAATTGAGCGTGGGAAAGCAAACCAGAAATACCCAGGGCAGCAAAATCCGCCTTTAAAAGCAGATACGCCTTAGCAGTGTTTTAACCTATGTTTTGTTTTCATATGTATGGCGGTGGGAGGTAATTTGTTTAAACAAGTTGGAACATATTCAAAGTGTGTGTTCTAATGCCGTATCTTGTGGAACAATGACGTCTTCGAAAACGGTATTTAGGCCATAAGCAACGGAAAGAACGTAAGGAACTAAAAATCACTTGACCAAAAGTGTTTCTAACCAGCGCTATGCATCAAAAGATCATTTAAATTTGTCATCGAAAGTAATTTGAAATGGTCTGCATCAGCATTAGGGCTCAGATCACAAGCGATGTTTTTAATAGGGAGTGCATTATAAATTTTATACGGTTGTGCCAGCGAACAGCACAACCCCGTGAACTGTTGTTCCATATCGCAGTACACTGTAGCCTAAAGCGCGGGCTATAATTTTCCTTACCGATATGAGCATGAAACATCTTATATTGTGCAGTAGACACGATACAGCGCGAAGTTTTTTTACGAACGCAAGCAAAGTGGGTGTTCCAAGAAATGTCGCTGTCAAGGTAAAAACCCAGATGCATCTATATACCTACAAAGGCAAGATGAACCATCTGACCAATATAAAGCTAGAGGAAAGTCAAGGTGTACATTATTCAAAGGTATATGGAAGAAGATTAGTTGTGTTTTAGATACGTTAATTCGAAACCAGTCCATAGCTTTTGTGGCACTACACTGTAAAGAAGAAATCGCATCATAGTAGCTTCTGGCAGAAGTTAAAATCACCGTGTCGTTGGCGTATTCAAAAATGGAAACGGGTGTGATGGTGTGGAGGCCATGTACAAAAATATTAAATAATAACGGACTCAGTATTGAGCTCTGCGGTACCCCAGCATTAATACTTGACGTTGCACTACAAATTAGCTCAACTGAGATGATCTTACGCCTATCTCGAAGGAAATTTGCAAAGAACGACCAGAAGGCACCACGAAATCTTAACAAGAAGAGCTTCTGTAACAACAGGTCATGATGAACACAATCAAAAGCCTTGCTACAATCAAGAAGGAGCGCACAGACAACTTTATTATTATCGAAAGCTGCGTATAGCTGATCGGAGAAATCTTCTAGGTGGGTGTGAGCGCTTTTGACCTGCCGGGAAGCATACTGAGTAAACGAAAAAATGCGACGCTGGATGTAGGCGCGTAGGCCTACACCACCTTCAGCTTGTACCTCCTATCGAGCATAATTATTACGATAGCTGCCACTCTCTAGTTACTACTACAGAACTCTTCTACGTTGCCAGCTATATCCTCATTGACGAGGAATCCCACACCTAGTACTCGTCTGTCCGCTAGACCGCGATATAAAGTATGTGTCAGGCCTTTTACACTGCATACGCCTCACCTGTCGTCCTAATTTCACTAAGCCCTATAACATCCCATTCAGTGTCCGCTAGTTCCACGAACGGCACTGCTAGGCTAGCCTCACTGAATAAGTTTCTAGCGGCACACATTGCCAGGTTGAGACTCATATGGCGGCCTGTCCGGAGCCAGAGATTCTTAGCAGCCTCCACTGCATCGCAGGCCTCACCGCCGCGTTTGTAAGTTGGTCCGCAGCCGCTGGGGACTGGCAGCCGAGGTTGTGGCCGAGTACTGAACCAGGTTGGCAAAATCATGTTCTGGTGAGACAGTGCGTTGTCGGTTCTTGTCACCGAGATCCGGCCGCGCATTAGGCCTGCTTATGGAATTCCATCGACACGCGCTGCTTTTTTTTCCACCCCGGAAGAGAATTCCGCGGCACCAGGATTCGAGCCCCAGCCCTCTTGAGAGGCGAATGCTCTAACTATATTTTATCGGTGCTCAGCATTAGCATACCAAACAAAAAGGGTTCATGAGGCAATAAAGGCGTCATTCTTTCAGCATATTCAATTGCACATTCGTCCAACCTCCAAGGCGTCGCGGTTCCCACTGCGAGCAAAAAACCATGAACGAAGTGCGAATGCCGGATATGCAGAACAGCTTTGTAGCCATTTTGAAGTGGGCATGGTTATACCGAGTATATCTTTTATCCATAACAGATTTGCATTAAAAAAACACTTAGAGATACGCGGTGGAACCGCTGAGCACAAGACGACCCCGCAGTCGAAATGCATGTGTAACCGCCGGTCTGAGAGCCGCTTGTCGACATGGCCGACAGGGCAGCGCCGTCGAGTGCGCGCGCCGCAGAGCTAGCCGTATACACGTTATGTCAACTATAGCGCTCCGGTGGTATCGTCTGATCCCGTTCGTGGGTACATGCATGCCTCGGGAATCCCTAAACGGCACTTTCTCCCGCACCGCTTTTTGGGAAACGCTCCTTTGTGTGTGTGTGTGTGTGTGTGTGTGCGCGCGCGCGCGTGTGTGTGTGTGTGTGTGTGTGTGTGTGTGTGTGTGTGTGTGTGTGTGTGTGTGTGTGTGTGTGTGTGTGTGTGTGTGTGTGTGTGTGTGTGTGTGTGTGTGTGTGTGAGCGAGAGAGAGAGAGAGAACCTTGCGCATTCACCGTGTGGGAAACGGCGCCGCTTCTGGGCGCAGCGCGTGAAGCCGGGATTGCGCCTAGTCAGTGTCAGTGGGGCGCTTTGCGAACGCTGGCCTTTGGGGTTTCTTCTCTTTAACTCAACATCGTGCGGCTTCATCGGCGGCATGCCATAGCTGTTGAGTTGCGCGGAAAGATATACACTTATGCTGAGCTCTTTGCCCGAACTTGCAGTCTAAGGCCGGAGCCGAGACGATTTTTCTTTTGGTCGAGTGTTCTTGCTTCTGTCGGCTGACGCCGATTCGAGGAACACAGGGTAAATGACGGTACAGATACATTTCCTGCTTGCGCTTCCGTAATGCGCGCGTGAGGACCTTCACAGTTCACAAGACTCTTCGACTCGCGGGTCTTTTTCTCAATGAACCTTGGCTTCTGTTTCGCCCAACCTGAACCCTCCAGATAAACTTCCCGACTCGGGTAAGTATTGTGCGCTTAGGTATGAACACACAAACAAGGCAATCGATGGATTCCAGGGCACCTGCGTCAAAACACACAGGCCCAGAATATTGACCGGTGATAATACCCTCTTGGTTACATTCCAGAAATTTCTTGGGTGATCGAAAGGCAGCTGAAACAATGTGCACAACAGCACGATGAACATGTCCACAACCTGCGCTAAGCTGAGCCTAGCCGGAGTTTCAGACACCTTGTCCTCTTGAGCTGTCTTTCTATTGCGTTTTGCTGCTTCCTTGTGACCATTCCGCGACCTTTCTTTCGGCTTCGCACAGCTTTCTGCTGCAGTGCCCGTCCCTTCCAGCGGAAATGTTTTTTCTTCCTCGGAATGTTCCTCCGCGGGACTCTTCCGTTCTTCATGCGTGACTGCTCCTTTGCTTGAGCTTGAGCTAGCACTCTCGCGCTTCCTTCGCCACTTCCTTTTCGCTTGGCGATCAATGCTCCGTTTCGAAGAGCAGGATTCGGACTTCTCTGTCTCGTGGCTACCTTCTGGGTCCTTTGGAAATTTTGCCTCCTTTATGTTGCCCAATATGAGGTCATATATGGGGCGCTCCATGCACAGTGCAGTTAGTTTCCCGCTGTAGGGAGTCCGCACATGTACTTCAGCTTCCGGTAAGCGCTGAAACGAGCCGTCCACTAGCCGCACAAGGCTCTTCGCTCCAGTGAGGCCCTTATCTCTCACTAATTTTCGTCGTTATTACAGCGCTGCTTCCCGTATCTCGCAACACTGTAATTGCGTTTTCTCCTACCGTCCCATTCCGGACAGGCATTCTGTTCATTTTGGCTTCCGGTAGCGCGTTCACAACGGCGTTCACGACTGGTACCTTCTTGCCGTTCTTCAGTTCTACGAAGCCATTTTCATCTTCTTCCTCCAGGTGGTCATCTGAGGAGGCCCGTAGGCACGATACCTGGGGAATGGGCTTGCTTGGGTTCGGACAAGCGGCTGGTCTTTGCCCCTTCTGGCTACACTTAAAACAAGCTGTTGGGCTACTGTTCGCAGCACTGTTGCGGCAAATAGACGCGTAGTAGCCTGACTTGTTGTACAGGTAGCACATTGGTGGAGCCTTCGGGCTAAATTGGGCATCACGGCTGTCGATTTTCCCCGCGCTGTCCGAATTCGTATTCTTAATCTTGGCCAGATTCGCTGCTCCTTGAGTTTCAAGAAACTGGTCGGCAAGATCTAGCATATCGGAGAGAGTCTTGGCTCTTCTTTCCTTCAGGTACAGCGACAAGCTCGGGTGACAGCTGCTCAGGAATTGTTCCTTGATGAGAAGCTCGCGAAGTTCACCGTATTCCTGTGCAATTTCTGAAAGTTCCATCCACCGATCAAAGTAGTGGCTTAATCTTGCCGCATACTGGGTTGCCGTTTCGCCATCTGTGGGCTTCCCTGTTCTGAATTTATCTCGGAATCCTTCGGTGGTGAGTCGGAACTGCTTAAGCAAGGCGGCCTTTACCTTGCTGTAGCTTGCAGCATCGTCCGGAGAAAGTCGCCCGAATACGCTTAGAGCTCCCCCGCTGAAAGATGTGCTAAGAACTGTATCACATTCACTGTCTGACCAACTCTGACTTCCCGCGATCCCTTCGAATCGCCTTAGGAACGCGTCGAGATCGTCCCTTTTTTCGTCAAATCTGGGAAGTAATCTGCTGGCATCTATCCGCAGGCCGCTGCCTTCTTCTCTAGTGAACTTCCGCTGAGTGGTTCGCAGCACGTTGGAGCTCAAGCTTCATGGCAAACAGTTGTTTTTCGCGTTCGAATTCTGTCTCTCGTTCTTTCTCAACCCTCTCTCTCTCCCTTTCGGCTTCTTCTCAGGCCTCTTTTTCTCTCCGATTCACCCATTTCCGTAGTTCAGCCCCGGACATCCCCATCTGGATGCCGACCTCGACTAGTTCCTTCAAGTTCATATTCGGAAACTGAACTTCTCAAGGCAAAGACTACCTCTACACGGCGAACCTCAATAACCGCTTCCGCGCGGCACCTCACAATATCGCTCTGCTGTTAAACACTCGTTTGCGACCTCTTCGTAAACTCCTTCCGACTCTTTCGCTGTTCTCTGCGCTTACAAAGCACCAAACGTCCTGTCGCGGACGCCAGAATATGCCACCACTTCGCGCACTTTCGCGTGCGCTCCCAGACACCCTTAGAGCGTGTGGGGGTGGCGGTCTCGGTCACAAAGGAGATGCCCTCGACTCAGCGTGGCAAGCTCAGCCGGAGACCGGCTACCAAGTGACAAGGGGGTTAGTCGTTTGGTGCCCAGCTTTCGCCGGTAGCAAGCCATAGAATGTGTCGGAGCCAAAGGTTCACAAAACAAAACAAAGTTTATACAGCGAAGAGACGATACAAAGGATTTCACTAACACTCGTGCGGGCACATACAAAGTGATTCACAAATACCATGCAACGCGTGCAAAGTAACACTTGAGAGAGATAACAATTCAACAAAATCTGCACCTAATGTGCACTAACACAGGGAGAGACAAATAAACAAAACAAAATTGGTTCACCGGGCATTGCGACAGTCCGACGACTTGAGCACGACGGGGCCGATCCGGATACTCGCGCACGTTGTCTCGCTGGTCCGGGCTGGGCAAGTGGTGTTCTCCCGGGAGTCGAGCGGGCGCGCTCCTCGCAAGCTTGAACGGCGGCTCGGGCTAACAGACAGCGGTTGCAGCCCCTCATTTATAGGCGCGGTCCGCGTCTGTTTGTTCTTCACTCCAAGGCAGTAGCGCACATACACGCAGCTTTAACCGCACGAACTCCTTCTCCTTCTTGCGCCGGGCGCGCGACCCCATTGGTCGAGCGCGGAAACCACCTTCTAGAACAATCTAGGTCCTTGTCGGCACGCTGAGTCACCGACGCCGGAGCGAAGGGAGAGGGTATCACTTTAATGCGCAAAAGGTTACACCCTTCCGTCTACAAGCAAAAACTTCAACATTCGAGAAGAATCGACGCCGCGCGTGTCTATGTTTACTTGGGCGCCCCGACGGCGAGCAGAGTGAAAGGGCGAGCAGAGTGAAAAGCACCGTGCGCTCCGGGATTTTTCTTCGCTGCTTTTTTGTGCTTTACTTTACCGCGGGCGGGCGCGATTGCTTAGGCGCAGCGCCGGTTTGTATCGAACATGCGCCGACTTTTGTGACAGTGTGCGTGCGTGCGTGCGTGCGTGCGTGTGTGCGTGTGTGTGTGTGTGTGTGTGTGTGTGTGTGTGTGTGTGTGTGTGTGTGTGTGTGTGTGTGTGTGTGTGTGTGTGTGTGTGTGTGGAGATCGCGCCAAAAAAAACAGAACGTTGTCGGGGTCAGCTCGGTTGTCCCCGATAGGAACACGAAACAAACAGCCGACATCACTGTGCTTCTTTCTACCAGACGTTGAGACGATGGTGACATCGAATTCCTGAAGTCGAAGGCTCCAGCGTACAAGCCGTCCCGAGTTATCTTTGAGGTTCGCCAGCCAACACAGCGAGTGGTGTTCACTGACGACCCTGAAAGGGCGACCATATAGGTACGGTCGAAATTTGGTTACTTCCCACACAATGGCCAGGCATTCTTTTCAGGTGGTGGAATAGTTCGCCTCAGATCGTGACAAAGTGCGGCTCGCGTATCGCGATTACGCGTTCGAGACGATCGTGCCTCTGCACAAGGACCGCACCGAGGCCGATGTTGCTGGCGTCTGTGTTTAGTTCAGGGTCGGCTGACTCGTCGAAGTGTCCAATGATAGGCGTTCTTTGGAGACGAGTGCGGAGGTCTTCAAATACTTGCTGTTGCTCCAGGCCCCAGAAGAATAGTTCGGAAACTTTCGTGAGTCGGGCGACGGGCTCAGCAATCTGGGAGAAGTTCTGCACAAAGCGCCGATAATAGGCGCAGAGAGCCAGAAAACGGAGCACACTGCGCTTATCGGTGGGCAGAGGGAAAGTGCCACGGCAGCAGTCTTATCGGGGTCGGGCTAACCCTTTTAGCGCTCACGATGTGGCCCAGAAACTTCTACTCTTCGAAAGCGAAGTGACACTTTTCGGGTTTCTGGGAAAGACCGGCCGACCGAATTGCTTCGAACACAGTGCGCAGGCGTCTCAGGTGCTCTTCGCACGTGTCAGAGAAGATGACAACGTCATCCAAGTACACGAGAGAGGACTGCCACTTGAGATCGGCAAGAACGGTGTCCATCATCCTATAGAAGGTTGCAGGAGCCGAGCACAGGCCGAAAGGGAGAACCCGGAATTCGTACAGACCGCCCGGTGTAATGAAGGCGCTCTTTTCCCGGTCGCGTTCGTCCACCTCGATTTGCCAATAGCCACTGCGTAAATCTATAGCGACTAGAAGTACATGGCGTGGCGTAGCCGGTCCAGGGAGTCATCAATGCGTGGCAGAGGATAAACGTCTTTTTTGGTGACTTTGTTCAGACGTCCGTAATCAACACAGAACCATAGGGTTACATCTTTCTTTGCCACTAGAACAACGGGCGATGCCCACGGGCTCGTCGACGGCTGTATCAGGTCGTCCTGGACCATTTCTTGAACTTCGCGGCGAATGGCATCGCGCTCCTTCGAAGAGATCCGGTAAGGCGGCTGACATAACGGCCGTCGGTTGGCGTCAGCTATAATTCGGTGCTTTGTGAGCGGTGTCTGCCTAATCTTGGAGGTCGAGGCAAAGCTGTCGCAGGAAGACTGCATAACGCTTTCCAAGCAGCGTTTCTGATTAGATGGGAGGTTTGGGTTCACGTCAGTTTTTACGGGTGTGGTCGGGCCCTGCACTGATGCCAGGGCTCCGGACAAAGCGTGCTGTTCCGCGAATTCGCCGAGTTCCTCGAAATACGCAATAGCTGTTCTGCCAGGCAAACACTGAGGTTCACAGCCAAAATTGGTCACCAAAAGTTCGGTTCTGCCATTGTTCAGTTCAACAATTCCTCGAGCAACACAGATTTGACGACAAAGGAGCAGCGACATGTTGGTTTCAGCGATGCCACGGAGTTTGGTGCTGTTATCGCAATCAACAGCAAGAATCATGCGGATGTTGTCGGGATCAAAACGTGGTTGTCATATGCGCATAATTTAGCCCTGCGTGGCTCGGTATCGTCGTCGACAGGGACTTGGGTGGAAAACGACACGATTAGCTCCTGGAGGTTGATAACGGCAACGTACTCCTGAAGGAAATCCAAACCGAGTATGAGGTCTTTGGAGCACTCGGGTAACACAGCAACGCAACCTGTGAAAGTAACACCGCACTCGGGTAACACAGCAACGCAACCTGTGAAAGTAACACCGTGGATCTGGTATCGCGAAGTGCAGACACCGATCGGAGTTTAGCATGCACGTGGCCACCAGCTGCCCGGATCTGGGGCCCAGACCAAGGGGTCAGAACCTTCCTCAAGGTCGTGGCTAACCGTCTGATCATTACAGAAAAATCGGCGCCGGTTCCACGAGTGCGGTAACGTTGTGGTTGTCAGCGGATACCGGAATTTCGGCGGAGGCCAGTTGGTCGCAGCGTGTCGTCGAGGTCGTCGGGTCAGGTCGTCGTCGGTCGGAGCGTCGCGGCGAATCGTCGGGTGGAGGCTCTTGATTGGGTCCAGTAGCGGCAGCCCTACCCCCGGAGGACGCCGTCTTCAGTTTTCCCGACAAGGGTACGTACCTCTGAACTGGCCAGAGGATGACGGGCGGGCGGGCGAAGAGAACCGCCTTGGGGATGGCGATCGGGACTGGCATCGCTGCGAGGTTGAAGATTGCACGTTATCAGGGAAGTACAGTTCGATATTTCGTGGTCTTTCACCGTAGCGTGGTCGAGGTGCGTCAGGTGGAAATCCCCTTAAACCCATCCTGCGGTAGGGGCAGTGGCGGAGGATGTGGCCGGGCTCTCCGCAGTGGTAACAGAGCGGCCGATTGTTTGGCGTACGCCAAACGTGCGCTTTGCTCACGGGGGGCCTGAACTCCTGCGGCACGGTGGGTACTGTTGCCATTGGCTCCTGCTGGTTTGGCACAGGAGTGACGGGGAAAACGCTCGCATCGCTGGCCCGGGGCTTCGTAGCGCCTCGCTGTACGTCATAACGAAGGGCGCCAGGTGTGGAGCTGGGGGTGGCTGCACAACTCGTCGGATTTCTTCGCGGACCACGTCCGTTACGGCAGCGACGCTGACCTGTGGAGCTTCAAAGCGAAGTTTTGCCAATTCTTCGCGCACTAGACTTTTTACAAGCTCCCGAAGCTCCTCAGCGGGGAGCGACGTAAGCGTGTACTGGGAAGCGGCTGCTACAGTAGCCTGACGCCCGTAGTGGGCGCCCCGTTCCTGCAGAGAGCGCCCGATACCCTTGGTGAAGTCGGACACTGTTCGTGGCGGGTCACGGACCAGTCCGGCAACAGCTGCTCTTTTACGCCACGCATTAAGTGGCGTACCTTCTGGGCTTCGGGCATAGCAGGGTCGGCCCGATTGAACAGTCGCGTCATGTCCTCGATGAACATCGCGTCGCCCTCGTTCGGCGGCTGTGATCTCGAGCGCAGGGCGATTTCAGCTTTCTCTTTTCTTTCGCTGCTAGTAAACGTCGCTAGCAGCTCTCGACGAAAAGCCTCCCAGGTGGTAAAGGAAGCTTCGTGATTCTCAAACCACGTTTTGGCCGAGTCCTGCAGCGCAAAGTAGACGTTGCGTAGCTTGCGCTCGCCGTCCCACTCACTGAAATCCGCCACTCGGTCAAAACTGGCCAAGTAGTCTTCGACGTCCTCAAACCTCTCACCGTGGACTGATGGAGGCGACCGAGGCGCGTGAAGGACGAACGGCGGGGCAGTGCCACAATGCTGTTGTCTGGCTAGCCGCGGCGGATGTCAGGGCCTTTACCGGCGCCATCAGTTGGCCGAAATCGGGTTGTAGGCCTCGCAGGCAGCGGCTCGCCTTGTGGACTGGTGTTGTAGCCACGCGTTGAGAGCTGACGTCGAAGGTGTCCTCGAGGTCAGCGTACATGGGCCGTTACCAAGCTGCTCCACCAAATAAGTCACCGAGAAACGGTTGACGTAAGCAGGGTTGCTTTACTTGCTTTACTTATACGCGCAAGACGTTGGAACACGCAAAGCAGCAGGCCGCAGGAGAGATAAAGAAGTGAAAGCATCTAGTCCCGAGATGGCTCAAGGCTTGCCAAATGCCAGGAAATGCAGTTTAGCCGCGGTATGGCGCCACTAGAGGAGTTAGCAGTGGGGCAATATATTTTATATCTTTGTTACCGCATACAAAGAACCTGTTTTCTGAACAATAAAATTACTTTCGTGCGCACGCTTCGTCTGAATAATCGTTCGTTCGTATGCGTTGCCGTCCCGTGGTAAGGAGTACAAATAGGTTTCCGTAACAATGAACAGCCAGTTAGCTTTTGTTCTTGCCAATTTAATTGGGTCAGCTAGGTTTTGTATGGTCTGTAATGTCCATGTTTCTCACAAGCTCTTTCAGTGCTGAAGAAGACCATGAATTATTGTATTTATGTGAAACAGCCTCCAGCAACGTTTTAATTGCGCATAATTCGGTTGTTATCTTGCGTCTTTTTTAAAAACGCACACAGCTGTAAAACAATGTTACTACACTTTCCAATGATTTGCAGGCGTATTTTAATAGAAGGATTTAAATATTGCTTCGACTTCTGTTAGAGATGCTCTACTCTGTGTCAGACAACATTGAAGAGCATTTGAACGGAATCATGTTTACTGCACCCGCAAGGGTCCTTAACCGCAAGGAACACTGTGTTTCTGTTAGTACGCCAACTGAAAAAAGGCGCATTATGCTTAATGACATTCTCTTCGCATTGAGCTAGTGTAACTCCGTGTCTACAAGAAATCAATAATAAAGAAGGCCACCCATTGAAATATAATTGCGTCCTGAGCAACCCGACTCATAAAGGTGGTGATAATTGTGAATGTCCCAGTTTTCAGTGCATGCAGTAGTACAGCTTAGCAGCACCCAGTACATACTACGTTGGCAGCAATAATGTCGGCTCATTTGCAACACCAAACAGCCGCTACTGATATCTACTTAGGCAGGAATGTTGCAAATTAGAACAAAGAATTCACCGACAAACTATATGTCATGGTAGTGAATATTTTCTCTTGAATTTGGGCGACATGCCCTTATTTTCTCTTCGAAGTATCAAAGCGAAAAAAAAGCACCCAGAAAAGAAAAGTCACCGCAGTTGCCCATCTTGTCCTTCGAAATTCAATGTGTAGGTGAATGCTCTAGCAGATGCATTGAATGCTACAAGACCAGCCGTCAAACACTCCAGAATTGGTAGGTCTGTTTTCGCCGCTAGTAGTACTACATGTAGCACCGATTCTCAAGTCTGCAAGAAAAAATGAAATATTTAAAAAGCTGGAGCAAGTGCTATTGCTTGCCCTAGCGAGCCTTTTAAAAGAAAAGGAGAAACAGGGCAAATTCAAGCCTGCCTACAGAGGGACTGCTCTGGTTTTCTTTTTGCGAAACGTTATGCTAGGATGACAAGATTAAGGTGACAAATTTAAGATCTCTCAGAAAAAAAAAGTGCTCAGAGTACAGCTGCAAGAAGAAGAAACAGACACAGCACTTTGTTTGTGCGTTCATCGTGCTGGTGCGCTTGCATTAATTACCGACATAATTTTCCGCCAACTACCAGCGTACTGTCCATGCAAAAGAGGCATCGCCCAACGTGAAGTTGCAGAGGGAAACAATAGCGCATGTTTTTCGTGATCAGCTATATTTTCATTAATACTCAAAAAACTTAGGAAGTCAAAAACAGTGCGCGCTCGTCATAAAACAATGTGTGCTGTCCTGAGAATCACCGGATCGAAATCAGTCTGAAGAAGAAATTTTTTGTAGTGGTTTATTCTCGCGGTAGAGTGCCTGCCCAAAGCAAATGCTGACGCAGTCTGCTAAAAACTACTCCGGTCACTTCTTTAGTTTTGCTTGTTGGACTACACTATCGGAAATAATGTGGTTTCAACCTATAAAGCAAGGACTTACCACTTCCGGCAGACTACATATACATTTTAAGCAAAGA
Source organism: Amblyomma americanum (assembly GCF_052857255.1). NCBI lineage: Eukaryota > Metazoa > Arthropoda > Arachnida > Ixodida > Ixodidae > Amblyomma > Amblyomma americanum. The sequence goes on from NC_135503.1 coordinate 144,866,890, forward strand.
TATAATGAATGTGGCACGAAACCGCAACACACTATTGCAGGTCATGAAAGCAGATCAATGTACTTGACTAGCGAAAGCAGCTAATAAACGCTTGCAGTGTTCTCGTGGTCATCGTTACTTATTTTTTCGTTGCAACTTCATCTCGTTGAGTATTATCTGATTTGTTTCGTCGAAGAGAAGTCATGCTTGAAAAAATGCAGACCGTAACAATTGGTAACCGGGGCCATATACATAAGAGCTTGCTAAAAGAGTTCACACAGTCTGAAAAAAAGGCCGGACTGGGTTTAGTATAGATCAGAATGGGAGTAACAAATTGTCGAAAGGATGCATGCGGACATAAAAACGTGGTAGACCTAGTTTGCTATGTTAACCGAAAAATATGTTTTATCTGAACGCTTTCTAAGTTGATATTGACTGTACAGTGGTGTTACTCCATATCTTTTTATATGTGCCAGCCCTCTAGACTGGTTTGCGGACGTGACTATAGTCACTGTATGCTTGCAGCGTCTTCTTCTGCGCGTGTCGTGTTACTTTTTCAATCCTGTTATGGAGATAATGTGAGGCCAACGAAAGAGGCGATTAAAGTGTTAAATAGCAAAGTGCACTAAGGTAAGTGCTCAGTAAAATGAATGCTCCAACTGCCAACTACATGAAAAGAAAAACAATCACAAGGCAGAGTAGAATTCATAAGCATTACATTTTTGTTATGCAGAATTTGTACACCGTGTCTTTGTATGAGTGCATTGCAATGTTCGAAATAGTTATAGCCTCGCAGTAAAGAGAGCAGTGGAGTAGAGTAATTTAAGCAATAATCTTTTGATGACATAAAACGTTAGTGTGTCAGGTTCGTAGGGGTTTTAATGGCATTGACAGTTTTATCCATATTTGATCCAAGCCGCTGAGGTGGCTCAGTGATTATGGCGCTCGGCTGCTCACGGGAAAGAAGACCGGGTGGTCCAAATTCTGAAGCCCTGCACTACGGCCTTCCTCATAACCTGGGTCGCTTTGGGACGTTAAACACAGATCAACAAAACCAAATTCGATCCGGGTTCTGATAAAAGTGATCGGTGAAATAGCAGATACAAAAAGATGAGTGCAGTAAATCGTATCTAGCGAGTGGCGTCCTCAAATTGTTACACTGCGCCACTGCCAAGATCGTGACCATTCGACTTTATATAGGATTACTTTCCGGAGCTAAGAGAACTATTTTGGCAAGGCAGCTTGTGAGACTTCATACATTAGCGCATTGGAACTCATGCACCTTTTTAACCCCATACCGAGATACTTATACATGCTCACATCGCTGCTATTAGACTACCGGGAGAACAGGAAAATTCGAATGAAATAGTGTTTCCTTAAACAGGAACATAATTCGTGTTTCCTAAGTTTTATTTCAAAGTACAAATGTTGTTGGAAGTAGCAATAATCTTATGGAGATTTACCTGTCCGTCAGCTAACTATACCATATTGAAAACAAGTCGAAGAAAGAAGATGTGTTGCTGTGCAGCGTGGCTACATTAGGAACGTCTCGTTTTCAGCGTTATCGGTATAAACCCTCCACATGCAACAATCTCTTGTTGTCTGCCGCCGAATACGGAAAACGCACTTGCGAGTTGTTTATCTTCTTTCTTTCTCATCGTGCGCCCACGTCAAAAAGTAGTCAAAACACAAAATATTTTTTCCCTTGTCCGGCAGGAGTGCAACAAGTAAGGTAATTACTACAACGTGTTAAGGTCGTTTCTTCTTACCTGTTGGGATGGCTTCCCAACAATGCATAGAATCGGCTTGGCTGCCCATTATTGACCCACTGGTTTCGATGGGTAGCCAATGTAGCACACATCTTGGGCTGCGTTGGTCAATATTGTCCCACCAGTAACGATCGCTTATAAGAAATATGCATATTCTGGCATATGTAGGTCAACATTGTCCTCCCTGTTGCAATTGGCCGCCGAAGTTGCATACATCCCCATATAACTTGGTCAATATTCTTCCACCATGCAATTTTTATGGCTCGACGACATCGATCATGGTGCTACTTGGCCTCTGCGTGTGATGTCGCGCGCGCCTAGTATTGTAATTCTATACTTCATAAACCGTGAAAACTAGATGTTGCTTAAGCAGCGTGGCCAAAAAGAAAAAGAAACAGCTGGAAATGCACCTTTGAGTTTGGCCGATATAGCGGTGAGAGCCATATGCGCAGTGCGAGCGCCGAGCGCGGCCGAGCGGTTTGGCAGGTGTGTGCGAGCCGGCCGCGTTATGTACTCGTGACTTTGATTAGGAACTTTTTAGAGCCGGCGTTTATCGTTCTTTTGTCCCCCAGTATTGCGTCATCGTCGTCGGAGGCAGCCGCACTGCCATCCGCAGGACAGAATATTTCATTCTGTCTCTCTTGATCGCCGTGCTCTGGGTTAACTAAGTTTGGTTGAGCCGCCCCCAAGCTCGGACAAAACGAGCGCCGTGTGCGCGCGTGCACACTTCCCAATCGCTCTACAGGACGCAGTGCGACCCCTGGTCCCCTCCCTGTCCCGAAAGACGGTCGGATGGGTTGCGGTGTGAACTCGGCGCAATACCGCTGCAGAGCTTGTGGGCCTTCGGGAATCGATTCGCCACATCTGCGGAGAACCGCCTCAGGAGTGGTGCATTTTCACCGACTGCAAACCTGCAGTACACATTTTAGGATTCTTCCTACGCCACACAGCCTACCAAGCTCTGGCTCTTGATATCATTAGTCTCGTATCATTTTCTCAGGGAAACGGCCACCGTATAGTGTTTCAGTGGATCCCCGGACACTGCGGACTCGATGGAAATGAGACCGCCGACGCTGAAGTAAGGAGCGCCTTCAGCAGTGGCCTGCGTACAGCTGTACCGTTCTCTATAGTGGACACAACTTGTCTCCTTTCGGAATTGATGAGGAGGGCGACGGCTAGGTACTGGGCCCTGCCAGACACCCGCCACATCCGCCTTAAACGGCTAGATCCGACGATGACCTTTTCAGTTCCTCGCGGAATACCCCGCCCTATTGCATGCGTTATCCGTAGACTACGTTTAAACGTGGCATTCACGCGCAAATACTTGCACTTAATAGGACAAGCGGACTCCCCGGAATGTACCACATGTGGCGTGCTAGAGACTATAGAACATGTTTTAGTGGCGTGTCCAGCGTATGCACATGAAAGACTCATACTCGCATCTGCTCTGAAGCCTATGGACACATCGCACCTCTCTGAGGATTTGATCCTCGGCGCTTGGCCAGATAGTTTTAGAACTGTAAAGGCAACACGAGCGCCCTCTCGCATATTGAGCGACACGGACCTTGTCTCGCGTTTGTGATGTCAGAAAGTGTGCCTTGTTTTGTTTTTTTTAAGTAGTTTTTCATCTGCCTCCTCCCATCATCATCGTCCCCCATCGTGACCTTCTTTTATCTCCTCTTCCCGTCCCCCAGAGCAGAGTAGCAGGCCAGATATTTACTTTTCAGGCCAACCTCTCTGCCTTTCCTATCAATAAACCCTCTCTCTCTCGGCGCAATACCCGCGAGTTTCCTGCAAAATTGGGGGGCAGTTCCTTCACCTGTGCGAAGTAAGCATCTGCGAAAGAGGCGAATGGTCCGCGGCGGGAGAGGATCCCCAGGAGAGTGGAGCCAACAAAGAGATGCGCTCGACGCATGTACTGGCAAAAGACAGAATGTATCCACGGGTGCCCGTATTCAGAAAGACCACTTTCCGCTTGAAGATTCATTCAAATGCGCTGCCACATAAATTCTGTGGTTATGGCGGCATAATGTGCCCCCAGCAGCGGCGTTCTCCTTAGTGCGGTCTCCTAGCAAGCGAACTTAAATATGTCAGAAGAATTTGGACTCGAGTGCTTTTGTGATTCTTCGCGCATGGCCCCAAGCCGCTTATCAATTGTGAGCATGCGCTTGAGTTCCGAAAGCACGATCGATATCTTTCGTGTGAGGCAGTGTGACAAGATTATATCCTTATTTTCCAGGTGGTGTGGGCAATAAGATTAAAACATATGAAATGATCCATAATGTATATCATCTAGCAACTCACTTCGCGATCACAAGGCCGTCATCGCTACATTAAATGTTAGAACTGTCAAAATAGAAGAAGTCTGAAAAATTGTTTGGTCACACTGCAGCGAACGCCCGAACATTCGATCACGTTACACACGCGAAACTGTCCTGTGAGTTTTTATTTCCTCCATGAATACTTTTCACGCTACTGTATGGTGGCTAGGTCAATTTGCTTCACCTCATCGGGCGCTATACAGTCAAGATTTATTTTGATACGACCACTGGCGCATTTTATGCGCCTCTTCTTGCTGTGATCGCTTGCTTATATAAGCTAATATGTTTAAGTTCGCAAGCCATCTTGCTCGTCTGCGGCATGCTTCATGATGAAGAGGGCTTTTTATTTTCTTATCATGATATGATGTTTACTGCGTGGTTAAGAAAAATGGCTGAGCAATAGGTATTTAATTGCTCCTCACCCACCTAAAATTTCTGGCGTGTAGAAATTTTTTGAAGCAGTACGCAAATATTATGAAAGTTTCTCAGCTTAACTATCTTTGCACTGTTGGGAATCGTGTGGCCTAGTCTATTGTTTGTTCGTTCTAGAAAATTACTTTGAACGATAAGCCTACGTTCTTAAATACTGGCCCGGGGTAAAAATAAATGTTGAAGCAGATATAAATGTTTTCAATTAGGCACAATTTACTTACCGTTTTTTTACCCTCCTAAACGAACTACCCAACGAACTGGTCAGGATATTGCTTGCCCATATTTTGCGGCCACTCCAAATGGAAAGCCGATCGAGTCGGGGCAGCGCTCCGAAATGATCGGATTTTGTTTTGAGAGAGTGTGCGTCTTGAGGTGCTACCTGCTGCTATCACACGATTTTGCCTAGGCGATATGTGAAACATTAGCCAATTAGCTTAAAAACTGAACATCTTTTCAGGTTGTAAAAATGCTGCACACTAGGCCATATGGCTTATAGCAGCAACCAACAAGTCGGTTTTACACAACTTGCTAGGGCGCTCATTTTTAATATCTTGACTAGAGGCCCCAGGTTCCAATTAACTCTTACCTGGCATATCGTAACAGAAATAGAAAGGCTGCTGCCTTCATTTGCGCACAAGCACAAGAAACGTATTTGCTTCCATAAATGTAAAGAGCAGACAATTTTCATTTCCAAACGCGTCATAAATGTGCCGCTGCTGAATCGTGGTCCATACAATTCTGTAAGCAACTGTACTACTGATGTATGGCCCACTGTCTCTCCTGTCTCCAAGTGCTCAGATCCATTTGTTTTTTCCTGACTGTCTCAATCAATCGGTTGCTTTACCGCCATATCTGTGATCATGAACTTAATGCTGTGTGCTTTAAATTTTATTCAGTTTTGCGCATATGCTTATGGTTATCATGCAGATATTACTGCAAATAGCGTCTTTATTATTCGTTATTTGTATATTTTTTGTTGTTTATTTTTTATTTAACGTGATTATCTTCACTCATTCTAAGATATTCTTATTCATTCATTGCCTGTATGCATTTCTGGCGTCTTCATTTCTTCTGTTTTGTGCATTGAGAGCTTGTCGCAGCTCCTGTGTCGAAAGTAGCCCGCGACATTTGCAGGTACCAAAACGTATCTTATTGCGAAAGCAATACTACGCCAGGTCTAAACGCCCGTCACGTATGCCGTACTCCAGAGCCGGCGCTTCGCTTGGCAGGTGGTGTGACGTCCGCTCTGTCCGTTGCTATGACGACGCGTGATGTCAGCTTGCTCCCGCCGCAGCTAGAAGAGAGTCGCTCGTCGCGTGTGCCGTGGTCCCCGAGCCGGCGCCGCGACTAGCAGGTGATCACTTCGTGGTTATGACGACCTCCTCGCCTTGCGCTCGCTCCGTGGCGGCATCACTGGGATATATAATGGTGCGCTACGCGTTGGTTCATCAGTCCCGCCATGGAAGTTGCCGACGAAGAGTCTATATCTGATTCTAGTTGCTCTACTGCTTCGGAGCAGTTAAGTTCTAAGGCGAAAGCTAAGCAAGCTTTCGCAATTCAACCAGGTTTAAGCAGAGCTAAACCACAGCCTATTTTTTCATGTGCATGTGAAGTTTTAAAATTCAGAAATATCCTACAGAACTATGCTACTTTTTAGACGGGGCCGCGCGCCGCAGTGCGCAGCGCGTACAGAGCATCCAGTCACGGGAGTGCCGCGGCCACGTGTTTTTCCGCAAACTGTGTCAATGGGCATTGCGTGGCTGCGCGGGGTGCAGCCTGTTTTTTTTTTCCCACGACCTCCCTAGCTTGCATTGCAGCCTCCTTCTCCCTGCACGGCGCGAGGAAACGCGCGCGTTTTTACCTCTTGCCCTTTTCCCCTCTTTCATGGCACACGAGGGGCCCTTCACTTCACATAACTATCCTTTCAGTCCCTCCCCTCCCCGCCTCGTCAGAGAAAAGTTAATGCCCGCGCCGCATCCCCCTTTCCACCATCGTCGCCAAGAATGAAATTCTCTTCTCTTGACCAAGCGAGCTTTTTGAGGCTTCTGTGTTCTGTCCGCAGTCTGCCTGTTTCTCACCGCGTGCCTGCTTGCACTGCAACCTCTACTGAAGAAGGAGCACCTGGCTTTTTCCTTCGTTAGTAGATATTGTTTCATAGATATCGCCAATCATTTTAGGGCCACCTGGTCGTTACGTGACCACATTTCTTGTATATTTATTTTAATTGTTGCAGATATTGCTTCGCACACACATATAACTAGCGACCCGCAATATGCAGAATACACGCCGTTGTCAGTTAGCTCGCGTAACCCTTTCAGCAATATTTAAAATAGGCTTCTCGAGCCACAAGAGCTCTTTCTACGGCATAGCATTCTCAGTGATGTAGCACATCAGAACACAGCTAAGATATGCTAACTAGCAGGTTGGTCAACAAATGTAGAATAATTAACTTTTTCCTATTACTGTTAGGCTCCTTGATTATTGAGAGGCGCTAACCTACACCGTAATACCCAAATCAGTTTTTATAGTTTCGAAAACGTGGTTATCCTCGGCGCTGTGGCCCAACCACTTTTGGCTGTTTTTTTGCTATTTTGGCTAGAGAAGTTGCTTTGCCTCTAATCTTGTCGAAAGCGTACGTATTTTGGCGCGAAGTAGCCAAGCTCTTTTGGGCCAGAGCGCCCAAGAAACCGCGTTTTCGAAATACAAAATCTGATATGGAGGTTACTTACGGTGAGCTACACGCCTCTCAGTAATTACGAAGCTTAACAGCAGTTAAAACTTAACTAATCAATATTAGTTAAGCAGCCTACCAGTTAACTCTTTTGAACTGTAATTTAATGCCCTACACTACTGTCAATATTGTGACGAAGAAGACGACGAACTGTGCAGTGGCGCGGGCAGGAGCGCTAGCGCTAGGCCAGCTGCCATTAAATCTTCTCATTGCCATGGATCATCGAATCTCTTTCCTCAGGTGGCCGTCACGCAACAATATTATGCCGAAAAAGCACTCTTATAACTCATAAATCCTGTTTTAAAAATAATATATTGTCAGTTGAAATACCCCTTGTACATGAAATTTTTATGCCTGTATTCTATCGCTGTTTTTGCGCATGATTTTCTTCAATTGCAAAAACCGACGGGTCATTGCGCACAAGTGGACGTTACATATCATACCAGAAAATCTTCCTCGGGTGTGGTTTGGACGGGATACAACTGTCATGGGTCGCTTCACTTTTGCTCCTTTTCCTATTCATATTTTCAATGACAGCACACCGATGGATCATTGCGCACAGGCGGATGTTGCATATAATTTTTTAGCTGTAGTTCGGCGAAGTTCTCGCGAAGCAGAAATTTTGTGCAACGGTCGTACAGTCAAAGTGGAATTTTTAAAGGAAACAAAAGTTTGAAAAATATTGACTCAACAAATAATTTATTTCCAGCCGAACATTTCGAGACCAATTGTCCCCTCTTGGAGAGTGACGGAAATGAGAGCCAGTAGCAACAGGGAAGGGCTTCGCTTCCAGTCTGTAAATACATGGCGAAGACTGTCATACCGGCGATGGAATCCCTCCCTAAGTGCCGGCGGCTGCGTTCACGTCGCGGCTTCGAGTGTTCTCGCGGCGCGACGCAGATATCATGTTTTCGCAAAAAATGACAAGGACCGACGTGTTTCTTCAAGCTTGTTCCTTTTTCCTTTTTGTGCTGTAAGACTTGATGTACATGACCAACTAGCGGAACAGTTATGTTCTATTTTCGTGATTCAAATTTTCATTCACAATTATTTCCTTCTTCTCTTCAGCGCCGGCAGCTCGTCCAGCTAGGGGCCCGCAAGCTACCAGAGGTTGCGGCCAGCTTTGGGAAGGCTGTTAGGGGCCTTTCCGACCAGCTCAATTTCAGCAACAAAGCCTTTATTTTGACAAGGCTCTGCAGAGGGGCTACATGTGATGTTTTTATTTCTAATCCTTACTCCATGTGCTAGGTATCCTAGCTACTCTTGTCCAAAATGTATTTTGCGAAATGGCGTTTTCTTTTGCTGTTTGTGTGTGCAGACGCCGTCACCGAAAAGAAGACAGCTCTACAGGTTGTCCCGGTTTACATCGGCAGGCGGAGGTACGCAGCTTGTCACTGGGGTAGGCGGCCGCAAGAACCGCATGGCTAAGGTGCCAGCTGGCTGTGATAGCGCCTGGGCCTGCTCTCAATGCAACCACTGTCCCAAACCCGGGGCCTGCTGCAGCAGCAGAGCCTTTGACGATGCGATCGAGTTCGTATGAGACCCTACAGGACTAATTAATCGCTTCCACGCAGCCTCCACAGCCCGCCTAGACCTGCGTTTCTTTGTTATGTTTTTAATGAATGTTCAAACATTAAATGTCATTGCTGGTTTGCTCATTTTCAGTGCATGTAACAATAGAATGTGGCATTTACAAACTGACTGCATAGACGATGCTTGCCAAAATGAAACATTCGTCATATATGAATTTGGCAGCGCGAAGCACACAATGCATAGTAAGCAGTGGCGGGGAACGACTAATGGGACTGCAAATTTTTGTACCTGGATGCATGCAGTGAACAACCAGCGGGTGAAATTGGGTGGGAAATATTCGGTAGCCAGTGAGTGGCTGGACGCCTTTGGCGAAAACCAGGGCATTAGTTTGGGTGCGCAATGGTGTCAGCCAGCAAGTGTCGCTCGATGCCTGTGATAATCGAACAGCGGATAAACTTGGGCGGGAAATGTTGAACAGCCGCTGAGTTGGACCGGCTGCCTACGATAGGTACGCCAATGAGGAATCCTGGATGGCTAATATTGAATAGCCAAGGAATGCCATTACTGACTGCTGATTGGAAAGCCAGTGGTGTGCACTGGCTCACACACTGGATCGGGTAGCGCCCTATTCAGATGCCATTATAGGCCTTTATTGCAGCCAATTTGCCCCGGTATTTGTGCAGTTCCGGGCCATTGTCTGCGTGCTGTTTGGGGCGTGACGAACCACGTGACAACAACTAGCCAGACAACCAGACTAACCTGGACTTGCAATTAAGATTAGCCAAGGCTAACCACGCTATGCCTTAGCTATCGCTACGTATATACTGGCATAGCTGAGCTAAGCCACTGCCAATTTTTTGCGCTAGCTTTGGGGCGGCTCAACTAAACTGAATTAACCCAGCGTATGACGATCAAGAGAGACAGAATGAAAGATTCTGTCCTGCGGATGGCGGTGCAGCCGCCGCCGCCGACGACGATGACGCAAAACTCAGGGACGGAGTAACAAAGAGCGCATGCTGTAAAAAAAGCTCCTAATCAAAGACACGAGTACATACACATAACGCGACCGGCTCGATCCCACCTGCCAAACAGATCGGCCGTGCTCGGTGCTGTGTGCTTTTATAGCTCGCACTGTGTATAAGGCTCTCTCCGCTATATCGACAAAGCTCAAATGTGAATTTCCAGCTATCTGTTTTCTCTTTTTGGGCACTGCGGCCATTGCAAAACACAGTTTCCACGGTTTATGAAGTAGAATAAAGTACTGGGCTTGTTTCACGTGACACGTAGAAGCCAAGTATTGCCGTGATCAATGTCGACGAGCCATCAGAATTGGTGAGAGAATATTGACCAAAGTATGCGGGAATGCATGCAATTTTGGCTGGCAATCGCAACAGGCAGGACAACGTTGAAAAACATATGCCAGGATATACACATTTGTTACAAACGATCGTTACTGGCGAGACAATATTGACCTACGCATCCCAAGAGGCCAGCTAGACTGGCTACCCATCGCTAACGGTGGAGCAGCATTGGCAGCCAAGTGCAGTGTGTGTACATTGTTGTTAAGCCATCCCAGATTCCAGGGAAATATTGACCAACTCATTACCAGATATGTCTAACGTTTACTTGCCACAAAAATTTGCAAGATAACATCGACAACGTATGCCATGATATATGCCACTCTGGCTACCCATCGCAACTGCCCGGACAATATTCGCCATGGAGTGCCAGGCTGTACGCGATGTTGGTGGGCCATTACTCCTGGCTAGTCATCGTTGATGGCTGTTAACCAGTGCGTGTCAATGTTGCAGAATAAAGGGCATAGCCGGCATCGCTCTTATTGGTCATGCATAATGGTCATGCAATAATTGCATCGCTCTTATTGGTCATGCACTGGCAAGAACGGGTTATCGTCAGACCACGGATCGCCAACGCGTTTACAATTTCGGGCCGATGACATGTGCTGCCTGGGAAAGTGGTCCCTTGCCTAGAGCCTAGCATATTTTTAAACTTGCTTACGTTCAGCTGGGACACTGTGATATAATTGCTCACGGCTTCCAAAATTTTCTATACATAAAAAATTTCAGGTGGGTGAGGAGTAATCGAATTCCTATTGCTCATCCAATTTTCTTAACTGCGCAGTGAACATCATGTAGTGCTAAGAGGATATAAAGGCACCTCGATCATCAAGCATGCCGGGGAGGCGCGAAGATGGCTTGCGAACTTAAACGGACAAAATTATATATACGATCACTACAAGAATGCGCCAATGGTCGTACTCAATTAAATCCTGTCTGTATAGCGCAGGACGAGATGAAGCAAAATGACTTAGGCGAGATGCAGTAGCGTGAAAAGTTTACATGGAATGAATAAAAACTCACAGAACACTTCCGCATGTATAACGTGATCGAGTTTTCAGGCGTTCGATGCAGTGGGAGGAAACAATTTTTCTTACTACTTCTATTTTAACACTTCTAATTATTAAACCTGCTGAAACCCCGCTATAGTGTCTTCGGACGCGAGCTGCTAGCCATTTACGCTGCGATAAAGCAATTTTACATTCTCTTGAAGAATGCTAGCCTCACTTTGCTGACCGATCACGAGCTATTGGCGCATGCTTTCCCAACCAATTCATCAAAGAACGTGTCTGGCGACCACCGCCTTATCGTTTATATTTCAGAATTTGCTACCGTAGCTGCGGTTGAGACACCGTCTTGAACCGTCGACTGGGCTAATTTTCCTCCACGCATCTGGATGGCAGTGAGCTAGGTTTTTCGAGCGAGCTTTTGTTCTCTCCGACTGCGGCTTGTGCTCCATTCGTGCTTGCCAGAGCCCTTATGGCGCGGTCTCTGAGAGGAGCGGGACTTAACCAGCTTCACTACGTCGCACCATTTTCCACTCACTACAGGACCTGTGTCACCCAGCCATTCGTGCTAGTCAGCGCCTTCTCACCCAACGCTATGTCTGCCTCGGTATTAACGGTGATATACGCGCGTGGACACTCACGTATCTTGCCTGCCAGGCGACAAATACCTCCCATTATATGAAGACATCCTCTCGGACCCTCCTTCCAATCGGGCGCCTTTTCCGCAGTGTGCATCTTGACATCGTGGGTCCTCTACACATTCCCCATGGTAGTCGCATGGTACAATCTCGCAGAAAGCTGTACCCATAGGGGCGTCACTACTGAGATTGTTTCCCGCGCCTTCATTGCTGTCTGGATGTCTTACTTTGGTTTTGTCCTGGCACCGTGACTACAGACCGTGGTCGCCAGTTTGAGTCCAGTCATTGTCATACCACTGCGTACCACCCACGTGCCAACGGCATGGTGGAATGCCTTCAGCGCAAACTGCAGGCCGCCCTAGCTGCCCGGCTCAGTTGCACTAACGGGTGGGCGCTTTGCCCTTCGCACTCCTTGGCTTGAGAGCCGTCTTCCGAGCAGACTTAACTGCTCTGCAGCGGAGCTTCTGTACGATAGTGCCCTGCATCTCCCTGGAGACTTATTCACATCAGCTCAGCTACGAGTGCTGCCAAAAGAGTACCTGCGGCGGTTTAAGGACAGTGTTAAATATCACCCGCCTATTCCGCATCGTTCTTCCCGCCGCAACTCCGTCCTCGTTCATACACCTTTTTCGTTAACCGCAACGCTGCAGAGACACCGCTAAGCCCGGCCTGCGACAGTCCAAGCCGCATCCTTCACCGCACCATAAAAGCAACCACCCTTCTTCACAGTGGCCGTGAAGAGACAGTCGTTCTGGCCAGCTTTAAGCTGCTCATTTAAGTGCTCATTTAAGTGCTCATTTATTTTCTGCTCACTTGAGTAATAAAAGCAAAGTAATATCATTCTCTGAACTTCTGCAAGAATGATAGTAGAAACAATAGGAATTATTGCGCGCTGTTAACTCGCACATCTCGAGTACTAATACACTTTAAAGGCTACTTGAAAGTGACACCGCCAAAATTAAGACACCTTTTGGTTGTCGCAGGCACCGTGGATCATGTCCGTTTACTTAAATATCTGAAGATTCACAGGTCCGCCAACCAGGGGGCTGCGCAGCCTGGTTTGTGAGTGGCGGAGTAGCCCGAGCTACTTGCACTAAGGGCGTGTATATTCCTGGCACAGAGTCACTGCCTGGGCCCTGGCTAGGTGACGAAGGCCCCTGCGACATCTCGGCACCACGCGCCCCATCGGCAAATTTTATTTTTTCAGTGACCGAGAACATGGTGTTGGTGTAATAAAACCGCTTTCAGGCTTCTCTAAATGTGATGTTTGATTTGTTATTTAGAGTTAGTATTCCTTTTTCTCCAATGCATAATTCACAAGACCTGGAGCAAACGGGTACTCACCGTCACAGTGTGCGAATAGTGGCGCTGTTTTACAGTCACTAGAAGGGTGTTGTTCGGAAGCACATTTCGTGCAAGTTTCACGGCCATGGCAAGTCTGCAAGCTGTAGCGGTAACATTGAACGTGAAACCTCGCCGAGGCAGTACAAAGAAGAGTTGTTAAGATATACGACAATGAACAAGAAATGCAGTTATGCAGATAAATGTAAAACAAAACAAGTTTCTCAATGTTATATACTACCATACATATTCAGCTAAACAGTTAAGAAACCTGTTTTATTATTCATCGACAAAATTTAAGCAGAACGGTCGTTCTCATTCGCACGCTGTAAGCGGGATATATGACTGAAAAATGTTTTAGTGTCACAATGACCCAGACCATTATTTGTGAATGCCATCAGTGCTATAGGAACAATAGAGTGGGTAAAGAATCAGTTCGGTGCGCAGTTTGGGATGGTTGAAAAGTTTATGAAACTTTGCGAAGTGATATAGTTTGGGGCGACACGCTAAAGACATCTACTCGAGGTTACCTTTCATGGTTGATATGCTGGCTCTGCGGCTGTAAATAGAAAGGACGAAGCGAGCAGAATTATTTCGATCAAATTCAGGAGAATGCGCTAGCGTTACATGGCCAGAACCTCATACTGATGACGCGTATTGAAGTTTCGGATGCATGGCACATAAGTTTTATGCAGAAATATCATGGAGGATGGAGCACTGGAAAATTTACGCTGGAGGTAACCTAGGATGCGATTTCATTATTGACACAATTAATGTGACTAGTCCATGATAAATAGTTTGCAATGTATATTCCAGGGCACCTGTAAGCGCAAACAGCTTCTAGAGCAGTGTTTATTAGGTATTATGGCGTGAGACTGCAATCTGTGTGAGATACATGCCTGACTTTGCAATTGGTAGTATTATGTTCTATGAGCAAAGTGTTAAACTAGTTAACTATAGGAGTTAAGTCATTCTGTAGAAAAGTAGTGGAGTTAGCATTTTAAGCTAACGGGAAATAACACAGTCGTCAGCAATAAGGTGAATATTAGAAGATGCAGTGAAAGAAAGGCCATTCATGTCGACGAAAAAAATTGGGGAACAACTGATACTTCTCGTACACCAGAATACAAATGAGTCAGCGGCTAGTTATGACAATTTTTTGCAACAAAAAGTGAGCGATTAGGAAGAAAACATTAAATACATTTCAGAATACTTTAGACAGTATGCAATGGCTTTAACTGTAGAAAGAGCTTGTGGGAAACTTTGTCGAATGAATAAGGAAATCTACAAAACGCTCTCGGCTTGAGATGAAGGGTCCAAAAGTGTTCTGCAGGTAGTGGGTGAAGGCTTTTGGTGACATAAAGCACTAGAAAAATTCCAGGCGGTTAAGCTTACTTTGCGTTGTCTTCAAGGTATTTACTGAAGTAATCGATAATAAAATCAGGACAACCTTAGACTTCAGTGAACGAAATGATCAGACAGGCTTTCGAAAAGGATGGTGGATAAAAGACTATGTTGATGCTATCAATCACGTGACAGAAAAATGCGCAGAATATAACCATCCCCTATTATAGCCTTTATTGATTGCGAAAAAGCAGTAGACTCAGTTAAAACCTCACCAGTCATGCCGGGATTGTGGAATCAGGGTGTAGAAGAATCTTATGTGAAAATACTGGAATATATCTATAATAACGGCACAGCTACCATAACCATTCACAATGTAAGAAATAAAATTTCAATAATGAAGGCGGTCAGGCAGGGCGACACGATCTCGCCATGCTATTCACCATCTGTTTACAGGAGGCTTCCCAGGGCCGGTATTGAAAACAGTTGGAGCTAGCAGTTAACAGAGAATACCTTATTAATTTGCGATTCGCTGATGACATCGCCTTGCTAAATCACTGTCACATATAAGAGAGAGTTTGAAATGTATGAGCGAAAGAGGTTTGAAGAAGACGACGAGGATGGTGATAAGAACGACGTGTATTAGCCGAAGAATAGAGAAGTACTTGGTAAGGTGGGAGGGGATGATGATGGAGAAGAGAAGACGAAGACAACGACAAGGCTGACGTGTACCGACGCCAAGGTTATAAAAGCGCGAGGGAGAGCGTGGCTTGGGTGAAAAGCCACACAGTATTTCCTGCAATATCTCTCAGGTTATTATACTTTCAAACAGCCAATCCGTCTTGACAGCTCTCGAAAAATAGAGGGATACTCCTATGAGCCGTTCTCTTCGATTTTTTCTTCCACCACAAATTACAGAAGTTCGTTTTCACTGGGTACCTGGGCACTGTAGCATTGCTTCTAATGAGAGGGTTGATATCTTAGCTAAGTCCGTCCATGGGAGACATATTGTCCCATTCGTCCATAATACTGTCTTGTTGACTGCAGCACGCTTCCAATGGTTCCAGTGTCTCCACTATTTGAGCCATGAGCCTCTCCTTCCTGTAGCGAGATTTCAACACCTGGCATTTCCTTCGAGCGTGCGGATGTGCAGTTCGAGGAAATGTTAGGTGTCCATGACCCACTTGCGTTGCAAAATACCGAGACTAAATCTCTATGTCGATCAGGGTTGTCGCTGACCAATCTTTGTGACTGTTGTGGTGAAATGGAGTCAATAGATCACTTTTTACTCTTTTGCCGGCGACTCGCTTCTCTCCGTAGAACATACTTGGAGATTCCCCTCGCTCGACTGGTGCTCCCTCGATCTATTCAGATCCTGCTCTCCTTTGGGGCAAGCGCCAAGGGATATGCCTCGAAACCTGTGTGCGATTTTATTAACGGGTATGTAATTGCATCAAGTCGATTCCTATGCTAAAATGTGAATTCTCAGCTTTTTGATTTCCTTTTCTTCACCTTTTTTCATCCAAATTTGCGTCTTCTTCGAAAAATTATCCAATTACTCCACTCCTTACCCATATATGTGCGTTTGTATCAACAATGTACCCTGGCCAATCCACCACCGTGGGTACGTGCCATTCAGCCGGAGTCCATGACCATCCTCATCATCAACAAAAAAGCACAACTTCCGGCGGCTCAGGAACACCTCGGATGGAAGAGAGCAACGCCGGCTACTGCACCGGTGAACTCAAGTTCTACGTCGGCGCACCGTGGTGGTGGTGGTGGTGGTGAAAAGCATTTATTAGGCTATATGTACGGAGAGTTGCTCGGGGAGAGGCCCCTAGTGGGCATCGCCCCTTACAATAGAAGGCGGAGTCCCTCATTCCGGGACCCCGTTGGTCCTGACCGCTGCGCAGATCCGCCGAACCAGGGCCTGTTGGGCCGATAGTTCCTTGCAGCCGAGCAGAGCCGCCTCCCAGTCCTCTCGGGTAGGGGAAGGGGTGATGGGGGACAGAGAAGGATTTTGCCTGCATGCCCAAACCATGTGAAAGGTGTCTGCCACCTTCCCACAGAATGAGCAGCGGCCGTCAAAAGAAGAGTCAAAGTGCTTGAGAACCGCCGGGCACAGCAGGGTGTTTGTAAGGAGCCTAAGGAGAGTTCGTTTGCTGCCGTTCCTGAGCCTGTTTCGGGGAGTCAAGTTATGACGCATCCATCTGCTACGGCCAGGGGTGCCTCCTGCGCTATTGCCACCTATCCGGGTTGTGCCTAACGCCAGCATCACGAGCATCATCTCCACAGGAACTTGCGCCGGAAGTTTGTACGACACAGCCAACGACGCCGCCAGCGACGCTAGCCTCAGCATGTGGAACGCCATCTCGATGCCGGCTACAGGACCGGTGCAACGCTGGATCAGCTCCTAACCGCGAGCACGAATGTCGAACGCTAGTTGTGGACGCTGGTTGTAGTGTTCCCGGGTCGTGTGTATTTACAGTATTTGTGTTTTGTGTTAATATTGTTAGTTTTGTGTGCTAGTGTTTGTGCCATGCAGGATGTATTAAATGTGCGTCTGTGTGGGTACATCTGTCGCCTAGCCATTCTTTCTGCCCAAGTGTTCTCCGGGGATCCATGACAGTCACCAAGTGGATGAACTTTCAAAGCGCGATTAATGAGTTAGACTGGCAGAGCAGAAAGGGGGGTCTAAAAAGTAACACGCCGAAAACAAAAGTAATGCTCAACAGTCTCGTGGTAAGTGGAAAGGGAATACGTCTACTTAGGGCAGGTAGTAACCGCTGATCAAGATTGTAGGAAATATCTAAAATATAAGAATGCGGTAGAGCGCATGTGGCAGGTTCTCTCAGATCATGAATGACATTTTACCAATATCCCTCCAAAGAACAGTTTAAAACAGCTTTTAGGGTTGTCCTGTTTCCTTTGTGTCTATGCCGTCCTTCTTTCCTTGCGCTGCACTTCTTGATGTCTCACCGATTGGCCCACACAAAGGTACTAATCAATACAACTGTACCGATACTAACCTATGGGATCGAATCTTGGAGACTAACGAAAGGGTTCAGCTTAAATTAAAGACAATGAAGTGAGTTGTGCAAAAAACTTCTTTAAAACAAACGTTAAGAGACGGGAAGCACGAAGAGAGTGGGTGAGGGATCCAACGCGGGTTCATGAGATTCTAGTCTAAATCAATAGAAATAAATGGGTTTGGCTGGAGGTGTCTTGCGAAGGTAGGATAACCGCTGCTAATTAGCGGTAACAGAAGAGAGCTCAAGGGACGGCAAGCGTAGTGGGGGCCGGCAGAAAGTCAGGTGAGCGGATGAGGTTAAGATTTTTGTGGGGATACGGGGGCCGCTGTTGACAGAAGACATGGTTAATTGGAGAGACATGGAAGAGGGCTTTGCCCTGCAGTGGTCGTAGTCAGGCAGTTGCTGATGATGATGACACATGAATATGATTTACGGAAGCCATGTTCAAACAAGCGAAAAATGAATTTGATTGAGGAAACTTAATGAACTGAGAAAAAATTAACTTGTTCTAGCCCCTTGCAACAAGTGCTAGTGATGGAAACGGGTCGGTAGCTCAGAGCACAAGTTTTATCTCCAGATTTGTGTATTGGAACCACCTTTCGTGTTTTCCAAGCAGCAGGAAGTCAGAATGTCTCCAGTGACTGCTGAAAAACTTTTGTTAGGATTACTGAAATATAAATATATATTTTATTGAAACGTTGCTGTCATTTCATCATAACTAGTAGAAGAAAAATTTGGCATGTTATGAAATAACTTAACGCCTTACATGTTGACAATAACTATGGGCATCTCAATAAAGTTATAATATTCTGTGGTAGGCGAAAGAAGGTTTCAGGCACGAGGAAAGGTGTTATTTACGAAGAACGGTCACGGAAGAATGGGTAGGAAGTGCCGCACAATGTTTCGCTGAATAAGATTATTGGATGAATATTCAAAAGAAATTTGGTTACAGGTCGATTGGTTAACTGTGCGCCAAAACTCTCTAGCAGCTGTTTTCAGCACGGATGGAAAAGTGTTGCCAAGGAAGTTTAATTTGGCGTCTTTTGGGAAGTAATTTTTCAAAGAAAATTTTGTACATAGACCAACGGATATCAATAGGTAAAATTCAGCGGTGCGATAAAGTATTTTCTTTTTGTTACATATACGTCTGCTGTGCGTACTATAATATTGCACGTTGGCGTTATTAGTATGGCTGAAGCAAGGGATTTGTTTTTCGATTACTTATTGAATTTTCGATGCAATAATTCCCGAGAGAATTTGCACAGTGTGTCATCGAAAACATCAAAGTCCATAAAACTATGAAGTTTGTTATTTATAGCGTTAAAGGGAGTTCTCATATAATCTAGAAATATTTTGACTTCTTGAGATGTGTTTAGCACGTGTTCAATAATGAAAAATTAGAGCATGTAATGATCGCTATTGCCTAAAATAAAAAAAAGATGCGTAGTCAGAATGGCTGCTGAGTATAAACTTAAGAGTGCTACAACATTGACATAATATTATAGTGGGCTGTAATATTGAGAGAGCAAGATTTTAGGACATAGCTTTAAGAATTATTCGACCTCGGGAGTAAAGGATGTCAGGGGAGATGACGGTGAGATTCATGGAATATTGGAGGAATTGGGAAATCGGGGAAATCGCCGACAAGAAACCAAGATGTGGAGGGAAGTCGTGTACTCACTATATTTATGCGTTGTGAAGGTCGTTTGAGAAAGTAGCTAGGAAGTTAGGGGCACGATAAGAGACGCCCAGGATTATTTTCTGATGCGCGAGAATAAATGAAGTTCATGCCATTATCAAACCGCTGTCTACTTGGATACACGAGGATGATATGTCTTTAGATATAGCTAGTAGGACCCTCCTTCCCCGGTGCAAGGTCCTATCGCAACGGTACATTGTGAAAGTTGATGCATTATGAAAACCTTCTGAGTCAAGAACTATAGAGCAAAGCGAGGTTTTGCTTAAAGCGATGATATGAGCGTAACATATGCCTGATATGAAAGAGTGTCACGTTTTTTAAGTGTGCTTACGTTGCCAAAAAGGACCTGCGCGATGTTCACGGAAGTGAACCAAGACCAATACTCCTCACTTTTTCCAATGGTGTAACAGGCTGTTTACCCACATGAGTAACGTTGCATTCGTCTCTTGACTCAACCCACGTATGCAATAAAAGTTTGGGCATCACACGTAGCTTTTCTTATTTAGAATTACCTTTTTGCAATGTATTACAAAGGAAGAACCTGCGTGACTTCGCCGTACTCAATATTTTTTAAGTCATATCGGTAGCAATGCAGTAGTCTTCAGTAACAGATATCTTACTTTCCTCGAGTTAAATTCAGAAATTTCACGATTATGGGGCGGGAATTAATCGAGTTAATCGCCGAGAGAAATGGCTTTGGTTTATTTCTGGCTAAACCTGGAGTGTCCCCGCAGGGGGACGTCTGCAGCTTGCAGACGTTGGTGAGTGGCGAGATCACGGGTTCCTGAGCATCCTCAGGGACATCCCCGCAGGGGGATGATGGTGAACAGTGCAACAACACGGACCCGAGCACCCGCGCATAGCCGTGCGTGGCATCGCCGTGTCCGGGGAAAAGGGAGTCCTGGTGGTTGAGTCCATGCCGGGCGTTTGGAGCTTTAGGGCCCCTCGGCGAAAGCAACACACCGGTTTTGCCCCAGCTTCCTGCAGACGGTACTTCCGGCCCGACCCGACCGGGAGAAATCGGCAGTCGCCTTTCCCTGTCTTCCCCTTCATCTCTCACACTTATATCTTCTTACTAACAACCCTCCTATCTACTACTCACTTCTTCGTTTTTTTTCCGAGCTGCTAGGCTAACCTTGCGTGGCGAACTTCCCTGGGTTTCGTCATATTTGTCTATAATTGAGGTGTACAGCTGCCGTGGGCAGGACCAGCCTGCAAGATGCTGTCCTGTCCCCTTGTTGGTGGGCGGCTCGCACCACGGCAGAACAACACACCTATTCTGAGGCTCATTCCTTTTCACAAAATGGTCGCTCTCTCAAGCGAGGGCAGAACGATGTAACCAAACAGTTTGTGCAGAAAACAAAAGAAATCTTCCCGGAATAGCACGTGGTCAATAGCGAAGATCCGCAAAAACCAGGTAGGAAAATATCCCCATTCCTAGTTGCAAAGTGTCTTAAAGAAGCCTTGGGCCCTGGTTACAATTTTAGCAAACTAGCTAGTGGAAACTTGATCCTAGAAATAAGTGACAAATTTCAGGTAACTAAACTTTCCGACATTCTTGCATTTGAGAAATTCGTGTCTCTGTCACAGCCCACAGGTCACTAAATACTGTCCGCGGTGTGATCTCAGACATCGATTTTTTGGGTCTCGCCGAGGAAGAATTGCTCGAAGGCTTTGCCGATCAATATGTCTGCAAAAGTCCAATGAATCAAATTAAGAAAAGATGACAAAGAGATCCCAACGAAACATCTTATACATACTTTCACTTGTTGCACACTCCCAGACTTCATTGAAGTGGACTACACATAGATAGCTGCGAGACCATACGTTCCCAACCCCAGACGATGTTTCAATTGTCCATCGCCATGGTCCCTTGAGTTGTCATGGCCGCAAAACCTGCCCAAAATTCGAAAGAGCACTCCTCTGAAAACTGCGAAGCAGCATTCCTCTGCGCTATCTGTGAAGGACCACACCCAGCCTATTCCAGGTCTTGCCCATCGTGGGAGACAGAAAAAGAACTCACTACATTGAAAGCTAAAGACAAAATTTCCTTCAAAGAGCCGAGAACACGTATTAGAATGAAAAACAATTTTTCTTTCAACCCACGCAAAAGCTTTGCCGATGTGGTGCGACGGGGCGATCCATCACACCGGCCTATGCCACCTGCCCAGACCTCACGTAGTGAAGTTGCAGCGGGGCCATCCTCGCCACAGGTGGAAATAGCTTACACTACTCCATCACCTCCAAAGCAGGTCATCCTGCCTCCCGAGGCAGCGGGTCTCAAGACCTCTCTCTGCCCACGAGGCGAGGTCTCCCACAAAGACCCGCGTGCAATCTGCACGATTGTCCAGCACCTCTGAGGAGGTGATGGACACGAGCCAGGGTAGCTCCGTGCCGTCGACTTCATACGTACGGCACATCTCCTTGGATCGAGAAAAAGAGAAAAGCCCCGAATCAAGGAGCGAACCTAAATCTAGTTTCTAAACCCGCAAGATGGCGATCATAATATACAGGAATTGCAGGAGACCTAATAATCTCTGTAACATAAAGGATAACTTATCTTCATTCTTGCCTGTGGCCCTGTGCTTGCAGGAAACTAACCTATGTCCCCACCATACAAATGTGCTAAAAATATAAAGTATTTCGCCATGACCAAGAGCATGCAAACAGGATACCGGGAGGGGTAGCCATCGTTGTGCAGAATGGTATAGCAGCCCGTGAATTAAAACTTGCAACTAAATTGGGGCTGTAACAGCCACTCCTCTTACATAACTCTTAAAGTGTGTTACGTATACCTAGAGCCACACCTCCAAATTACCCACATAGAAATAGAAAACCTTTTAGCGCAACTACCAGAGCCTTATTTAGATTTGTCTTTTAGTTCGCCGTCTGTTTTTAACAACTTTAAATGCGATACAATAGACAACCCACGTGGTGTAGCGATCACCTCCCCGTAAACATAAGTCTAACATCAGCACCTGAAATCATCCCGACCAAACCCTTCAGCTGACTGGCAACTTTTCCCATCAGAAGGCAGTTTAGAAAAAACTAGTTTTAGAAAATATTGACATAGATGAAATAATTCAAAAGTTCACTCATTGTATCGTAACTGCCGCACACGAATATTCCTATGGCTTCGGCAATGATACGGCAAAATCACAAAGTTTGAGGGACACAATATTGCAAGGATGAAGAAAACGAGAGAATAGAGCTTGGGGTATCCTTCGCTGGTACCCCACACATGAGAACCTAGTAAGTTTTAAAGAGGCAAGTGCTAAAGCTCGGTACGTCCGTCGTAGTGCGGAGAAAGCATCATGGCGGAGATATGTGCCATCCGTAAACAGTGAAATCACATAAAAAAGTGTGGGATGAGGTCAGAAGATTAAATCGAAGCTTCTAAGCGTACACAATTCCGCTATTGACAACATCTGGTACGCAAACAAATATAAGAGAACAGACAGATATATTAGGGGAGCACTTCGCTGCAGTGCCTAGCTCGTCACATTACACCTAGTCATTTCTTACTATTGGTTTTTAGGGAAAGGAAATGGCGCAGTGTCTGTCTCATATATCGTTGGACACCGGAACCGCGCCGTAAGGGAAGGAATAAAGGAGGGACTGAAAGAAGAAAGGATGAAGAGGGGCCGTAGTGGAGGGCTCCGGACTAATTTCGACCACCTGGGGATCTTTAACGTGCACTGACATCGCACAGCACACGGTCGCCTTAGCGTTTTTCCTTTATAAAGACATAGCCGCCGCGGTCAGGTTCGAACTCGGGAACTCCGGATCAGTCGTCGAGCGCCCTAACCACTGAGCCACCGCGGCGGGTAACTAATCATTTTTAAAATACAAAAGCATGACCGGAAAACAGACTCCACAGAAGTGTAGGTGCTAATGAACAGTACAGTATATGAATTACCCTCTAGGAACTCAATACAGTACTATCTGCTGGCAAAAAAAACCCGCTCCAGGACCCGACCAAGATCACTATGAAATGCTGGCCCATCTTTCCCACTCTGCCTTAGAGGCACACCTAAGATTATTTAACGAAATTTGGGTATCAGGAAAACTACCCGCATGCTGGAAAAAAGCTCATATTGTGCCATTTCTTAAACTCGAGAAAGAACCAACCTCTCCCAGCAGTTACAGATTCATAGCTCTTACCAGCTACCTCGCGAAAGTTTTGAAAGTGTCCTGAATATAAATTAACGTTTGTCCTAAAAGTTTGTGAACTTCTTGATATCAATCAGCGTGGTTTTAAAAAGAGATGCTTCACTACAGATCGCTTAGTTCGTCTTGAAAATACTGTTAGAGAAGTTTTTGTGAAGAAAAAAAAACTGTCTTGCAGTTTTGTCGATTTATAGAAGGCCTATGACACAAAATAGTGGTTCGGGATTCTTGAAGACCTCACTGAGCTTGGCATCCGCGGCAGGATGTTGAATTGTTTAAAAGATATCTTATCCAAACCGTTCATTCCATGTACGCCTAGGGCCAAGCATTTCAAAGAATTGTATTCAGAACAATGAGGAACCTCAAGGATATATTTTAAGTACAACACTATTCGTCGTAGAATGAATTCTATTAGGAAAATAATCTGAATGTGCATTATGTATTCTGTCTACCTTCACGATATTCAGATAGCATGCGCATCCTCTAACACATCCACATGCCATAGACAAATACAGCTAACAAAAAACTGCAGCATGGGCAGACAGGAATGGTTTCCAGTTCTGTCCACAAAAGAAAGTGGCGTTACTTTTTTCACTCAAAGAGGCCCGCAGACAGATCTCGCACTACACCTAAACGAAACCGACTTACTGTTAAATGCGTAACACATGTTCTAAGGCATAACATTTGACAGAAAACTAACTGTCCTGCCTCACATAAATGCGTTGAAAAAGAAAGCTAAGGCTTCTCGATCGCTGATTGTACTCAAAGTTCTTTCACCCACACACTGTGATTCTGACAGGGCAAGCCTTCTACAAATTTATCGCTTTGTTGTACGATCCTGCTTAGTCTATGGTTGCATAGTATATGGTTCAGCAAGGCCGTCCCACTAGAAACGACTAGATACAGTGCATAATTTGGGTTTGTGTCTTTCCATTGGCGCATACCGGACGTCACCTATAAACAGTCTGTGTTGTAATAAGGAACGTCTTGCAAAGCACAGCGTCGCGAAAAACCAGCGGTACAGTCCAGGCACAAACCAGAGGCAGCGTTCGGCGCTTCTCGTCGTCTTCTTCGTTAAGCGTCAGCTTCTGAGGATTCAAAAGCCGAAGGCCAGTGTTACAATTCCCTTCGGTCGAAAGGGCGCCACCCTGGCGGCCTGGGGCGATGTGACGACGGCAGGGTCGTAGTATGGTTTGAGGCGGGTCGCGTGGACAATGGCGCGGCCTCGGCGACAATGATCAGGGGATAGCGTAAGGAGTTCGAGGAGGTAATTGACGAGGGATGTCTGCCGAAGAATACGGTAGGGTCCCCGGTACTTGCTAACAAGGTTGGAGGAAAGGCCGGGACCTGATGAGGGTACCCAGAGCCAGACCAAAGAGTCAGGAAGGTGAGCGGGATGAAGTTCAGGGGGATCACGGGTGCTTTTCTGCTGCTGCTGGGCGTGAGAAGTGGAGGACCGGGCAAGCTGTCGGCATTCTTCGGCATAAGTTGCGGCTTGAGAAAGAGCAGTAAATTCGGAAGCATCAGAGCGGTAAGTTCGAATGGTGTCCATTGTGCACGAAGGCTCACAGCCGTACAAAAGAAAGTACGGAGAGAATCCGGCGGTGGCTTGAGCAGCAGAGTTACAAGCGTATGTGACAAAAGGGAGAACGCAGTCCCAGTGACAATGGTCGCAAGCTACATACATGACAAGCATGTCGCCGAGGGTGCGGTTTAAACGCTCAACCGTGCCATTTGTCTGGGGATGGTAGGCGGAGCTGGTGTGGTGAACGACGTTGCATTCCTGAAGGAAAGCTTCGACAACTTCAGAGAGGAAGTCCGGACCTCTATCATTGAGCAGCTCTTTAAGCGCACCATGGCGAAGAATGATGCGATGGAGAATAAAGGATGCAATGTCGTGGGCTGCAGCGGATGGTAAAGGCGACGTTTCTTAGAAGTGTGTAAGGTGGTCGATGGCAACGGAGATTCAGCGGTTCCCGGTTAATGTGCTGGGAAGAGGATAGTAGACGTCAATGCCAACACGCTCGAAGGGCTGCGATGGGCAAGACAGCGACTGCATAGGAGCGGCAGGTCGGCGAGGTGGATATTTGCGTCGCTGGCATGCGGTCCAGGACTGAACGAAACTCGCGGACATAAGCCTTCTCACGCCAGTATTACCAATGTCGAAGGCTGGCGAAGATCTTCAAGAATCCGGCATAGGCACACTGAAGATCATCGTGGTAGGCAGAGGAAATGAAGGAGCGCAGATGTGTCGGAATGACGAGAAGCCGCTTGCGACCATCCTGGAGGTAGTTGCGGCGGTAAAGAAGCTCGTCTCGGACGGCGAAATGGTGGGACTGACGACGGAGAGGACGGGAAGGAAATCGAGACGATTGGCCAGATAAGAGATCTAAGAGGCTAGTGATCCACGGGTCTTTGCTTTGCTCGGAAGCCATATCAGCGGACTCAAACATCAAAGAAGGCAGGGCAGATGTACAAGGCACTGCCTCAGATGGTACAGGGGACGTGAGAGGGCATCAGTATCGGCATGTTTGCGGCCGGAACGATAGATAACGCGAATGTCGTACTCTTGGAGTCGCAGAGCCTAGCGCGCCAGTCGACCAGAGAGATCTTTCAAAGAGGACAACCAGGAGAGGGCGTGGTGATCGATGACAACATCAAAAGGGCGCCCGTACAGGTAGGGGCGAAATTTGACGATCGCCTAAAGGATGGCTAAACACTCTTCTCGGTGACAGAATAGTTGGCTTCAGCTTTTGTGAGTGGCCGGCTAGCGTAAGCGACAACGTATTTGTCAAAGCCTTGCTTGCGCTGAGCGAGTACTGCACAAGGCCGACGCCGCTGGCATCGGTGTGGTGTTCCGTGGGAGAACGAGGGTCGAAGTGGCGCAGAATTGGTGGAGTGGTCAGGAGGCGACGGAGTGTGGCTAACGCTTCATCACAGGCTGGCGACAAGGTAGAAAGGTCGTGGCTGAAAAGGAGCTTGGTCAGGGGGTCGATGATAGTGGCGAAATTGCGGACAAAGCGGCGGAAGTAGGAGCAGAGGCCGACGAAGCTGCGGAGGCCTTTTACAGATGTGGGCTTCGGAAATTCGGCCGCCGCTCGCAACTTCGCCGGGTCCCGGAGAATGGCATTCTTTGACACGAGATGTCCGAGAATATTGAGCTGCCGAGCTCCGAAGCGGCACTTTTTCAAATTTAGTTGGAGGCCAGCCTCGGCCGGGCAGCGAAGAATAGTCTCAAGGCGCTGGAGGTGAGACGAAAAGTCCAGGGAAGAGATCACAACGTTGTCTAGACAGCAAAGACGTGTGCAATTTCAGCCCTCGGAGTACGTTGCCCATCATGCGCTCGAATGTGGCGGGTGCATTGCAGAGGCCAAAGGGAATTACATTAAATCCATGGAGCCCGTCGGGTGTGACGAATGTAGATTATGGGCTATCGGCCTACGGCATCGGCACCAGGCAGTAACAAGAGCGCAAGTCCAATGAAAAAAGAACTCAGGGCTCTGGAGGCAGTCGAGGGAATCGTCGATACCGGGGAGAGGGTAAACGTCCTTGCGTGTAATCTTGTTCAGACGACGGTAGTCCACGCAGAACCGGATGGAACCGTTTTTTTCTTGACCAGGACCACTGGCGATGCCCACGGGCTGTGCGACGGCTGTATCACGTGGTGCTTGAGCGTGTCGATCACCTGCTCGTCAATGATACGGAGCTCAGCGGCTGACACGCGGCACGAACGTTGGTACAAAGGGGAATGGGTTCCAGTGTCAATACAGTGGGTAACGGTGGCGGTGCGGCCCAAGGAAGGTTCCTGGTAGTCAAACCAATCTTCAAAACGTTGCAGAACGGCGACAGGCTTGTCTCGTTGGGTAGACATCAGGGCGGCATCTAATGAACGGTGAAAATTATTGACAGACGACTGATTGGCGATGGGAACAGGCGTAATGGCACTGACGTGAATTCCGGCCGTGCTATCGACGAGAGGGTGCGCTGAGGCGGAATTCAGAAAGGCGACAGTACCAAGCGATTGGCCACGGAGAAAAGTGGTAGGGCAGGAGAACGGGTTGGCCACGTAAATAGCGCTTGAGCCACGAGCAATTGTCGGCACGTCATGAGGCAGCATAACAGACTTCTGGTCAGCGCATCGTAAAGAGCGGGTATAAGTTACAGTTGCATCTGAGAGAGCACACAAGAAAGGGGCACCAGCACTGAAGAGAAAGGCGGAACGTCTGCGTCCTCTGAGACGACCACAGTAGCGGCAGTAGCACCGGTTACGTCCAAGGGGGCGTCACTGTAGGGCGGCAAGTCAGGCTGGGCACGGGCGCAGTCAGTAATGGCATGATGTGAGGAGAGGAAGTCGCAATCAAGGTCGTGCGAGGAGCGGGCGAGGATGAAGAACTCGATTGTGTAGGGAACGTTTTCGATGAGCAGGCGGGCGGTGCAGGCGGCTAAGGGTCGAATGTCCTGAGCGCTGGCGGTGCAGAAAGAAACGGGAGGAAGGGGCGCCTTCACTTTTCTGAGTTTACGACTGAGGGTGCGACTGAGAACGGAAACGGCTGCGCCAGTGTCAAAAAGTGCTTCGACGGCGACTCCTTCAACGAACACGGTAATGATATTGGCAGGCACAGAAAAAGGTCTTGAGTGAGTCGCTGGTAACGCAATTCTTGCCTCCTGAACTGCAGCCGTTAGTTTTTAGCGTGGACGGCGGGTTGGCGTCGGAGCATCGGAGAACGGGAACGGAGGGCAGGAGACGGCGAGCGGTGGGATCGGGGATGGTAACTGGGAGAAGAATCCGGAGGCGGCTCTTGTGATGCAGGCGAGGACGACGGCCGAAGGTCGTACGTCGGCTCATGCCTATAATCGTAGGGACGGCGGTCACCCCTACGACACAAACCCACGTGGCCAGCGTGGCCACAGGCGTAGCAAATAGGGCGGTTGTCTTGTGCGCGCCAGGGGTTGAGTAGCTGCGGCTGTGATCGGGGGCGGGCAACGAGACGGCAAGGTGTGGTTTCAGGTCGCTGGGGTTGTAACTTCCGGGTAGGTGGCCTGTAGACAGGGGCAGCATTTGAGGGCCGCGACCGCCCCACGGCGTCGGCGTACGCCACAGGAGCCGCGATCAGAGGTGGCTGAGGAGGGGGTGGCAGGACTTTAGTGACCTGCTCCTCGATAACACGCTGTAGGTTGGGAGCGATCGATGGCGCAGGTGTACGCGGGCAAGTAGAAAAAGATAGCTGGCGTGCGAAGTCCTCACGTACAAACTGCTGGATGGGCTGGAGGAGCGATGGTTGGTCCAGAGTACCGTCCCCTTCGAGAGACAAGCTGGAGAGTGTGACGGCCTGAAAGCCTGCACGCCGGGTAGCAAGGCGCTGCTTGCGCAGCTCATCGAAGCTTTGGCAGTAGCCGATGGCAGCGGAGACAGTCTGGGGATCTTTGGCGGCGAGCATCTGGAAGGCATCATCCTCAATGCCTTTCATAATATGTCCGACCGTGTCAGCCTCGCTCATAGTAGGGTTGACACGCTTCCAAAAGTCGACATCTTCTATATAGCTGGTGAAGGTTTCACCGATTTGTTGGGCCCGACTTCGCAAGCGGTGCTCGGCCTGAAGCTTACGCACTGCTGTACGGCCAAAGACTTCTGTCACGTTGGTTTTTAGAGCTCCCAGCTTGAGATGTCAGCCTCCTGGATTCGAAACCAGAGATTGGCTACGTCGCTCAAATAAACGATAACGTTGGTGAGCTTGACGGTATCGTCCCACTTATTATATGCGCTTACGCGTTAATAGGAGGCCAACCAATCCTCCACATCCGTGTCATCTGCGCCACTGCAGATGGCCGGATCCCGCAGGCGCGTGGCGCCAGAACAGAATACAGCCGACGGAAGCTCTGAAGCGGTTTAGGTGACTGTCTCAGGCATTGCAGAGGCAGTAGGATATGCGCGGATGCGAAACGCCAGGGTGAGGGGATCGTTGGCACCTCCATCACTTCTAATAAGGAACTTCTTGCAAAGCACAGCGTCGCGAACAACCAGCGGTACGGTCCAGGCACAGACCAGAGGCAGCGTTCAGTCCAGAGAGAGGGTTTATTGATAGGAAAATGCAGAGAAGTTGGCCTGAAAAATAAATATCTGGCCTGCTACTCTGCTCTGGGGGATGGGAGGAGGAGATAAAAGAAGGTCACGATGGGGGACGATGATGATGGGAGGAGGCAGATGAAAAAAAAGCACACTTTCTGACATCACAAACGCGAGACAATGTCCGTGTCGCTCAAAAAACATGAGAGCGCTCGCGTTGCCTTTACAGTTCTGAAACTATCTGACGAAGCGCCGAGGATCAAATCCTCAGAGAGGAGCGATGTGTCCATAGGCTTCAGAGCAGATGCGAGTATGAGTCTTTCACGTGCATACGCTGGACACGCCACTAAAACATGTTCTATAGCCTCTAGCACGCCACATGTGGTACATTCCAGGGAGTCCGCTTGTCCTATTAAGTGCAAGTATTTGCGCGTGAATGCCACATTTAAACGTAGTCTACGGATAACGCATGCAATAGGGCGAAGTATTCCGCGAGGAAGTGAAAAGGTCATCGTCGGATCTAGCCGTTTAAGGCGGATGTGGCGGGTGTCTGGCAGGGCCCAGTACCTTGCCGTCGCCCTCCTCATCAATTCCGAAAGGAGACAAGTTGTGTCCACTATAGAGAACGGTACAGCTGTACGCAGGCCACTGCTGAAGGCGCTCCTTGCTTCAGCGTCGGCGGTCTCATTTCCATCGAGTCCGCAGTGTCCGGGGATCCACTGAAACACTATACGGTGGCCGTTTCCCTGAGCAAATGATACGAGACTAATGATATCAAGAGCCAGAGCTTGGTAGGCTATGTGGCGTAGGAAGCATCCTAAAATGTATCATCATCATCATCATCATCATCAGCCCTACTACACCCACTGCAGGGCAAAGGCCTCTCCCATGTCTCTCCAATTAACCCTATCCTTTGCCAGCTGCATCCACCCATTGCCTGCAAACTTCTTAATCTCATCCGCCCATCTAACCTTCTGCCGCCCCCTGCTACGCTTACTTTCTCTTGGAACCCACTCCGTTACCCTTAAAGACCAGCGGTTATCTTGCCTTCGCATTACATGTCCTGCCCAAGCCCATTTCTTTCTCTTGATTTCGACTAGGATGTCATTAACCCGTGTTTGTTCCCTCACCCACTCTGCCCGCTTCCGATCTCTTAACGTTACACCTATCATTTTTCTTTCCATGGATCGCTGCGTTGTCCTTAACTTAAGCTGAACTCTTTTCGTTAGCCTCCACGTTTCTGCCCCATAGGTGAGTACCGGTAAGATTATGCTGTTGTACACTTTCCTCTTGAGGGAAATTGGTAAACTGCCACTCATGATCTGCGAGAATTTGCCATATGCGCTCCACCCCATTCTTATCCTTCTAGTTATCTCCCTCTCATGATCCGGATCAGCTGTCACTACCTGCCCTAAGTAGACGTATTCCGGCACAATTTCTAGGCTCTCGCTGCCAATTGTGAACTCTTGTTCCCTTGCTAGGCTGTTGAACATTACCTTGGTTTTCTGCATGTTAATTTTTAGACCCATCGATCTGCTCTGCCTGTCTAACTCGTTGATCATGATTTGCAGTTCACCTCCTGAGTGACTCAGCAAGGCAATGTCATCAGCAAATCTCAGATTATTTAGGTATTCTCCATTTATTCTTATTCCCAACTGTTCCCAATTCAGGCCTCGAAATACCTCCTGCAAACATGCGGTGAACAGCATTGGCGAGATAGTGTCTCCTTGCCTGACGCCCTTCCTTATTGGAATTTTATTGCTGACTTTATGGAGGACTATAGTAGCTGTGCAGTTGCTATATATATCTTCCAGTATTTTGACATAAGGCTCTTCTACCCCCTGATTACGCAATGCTTGTATGACTGCTGAGGTTTCCACTGAGTCGAATGCTTTCTCGTAATCAATGAAAGCTATATATAGAGGTTGGTTATATTCTGCGCATTTCTCTATCACCTGATTGATGGTGTGAATATGATCTATTGTAGAATATCCTTTACGAAAGCCTGCCTGATCATTTGGTTGATTAAAGTCTAACGTTGCCCTGACTCTATTAGCGATTACCTTAGTAAGTACTTTGTAGGCAACGGATAGTAAGCTGATCGGCCTGTAATTTTTCAAGTCCTTGGCGTCTCCCTTCTTATGAATTAAGATAATGTTTGCATTCTTCCAAGCTTCTGGTACAGTCGAGGTCATAAGGCATTGCGTATACAGGGTGGCTAGTTTTTCTAGCACGATGTCCCCTCCATCCTTCAACAGATCTGCTGCTACCTGATCCTCCCCAGCTGCTTTTCCCCTTTTCATTGCTTCTAAGGCTTTCTTTACTTCATCTTTCGTTACTGGCGGGATGACGCATTGCTGTGCACTGCTGTCTTTCTCATTAGCGTTCTGATTACATTGGCTACTGTACAGGTCTGTGTAAAACTCTTCGGCTACGTTAACTATCTTATCCATATTGCTAATGACATTGCCCTGCTTGTCTCTTAATGCATACATCTGGTTTTTACCTATGCCTAGTTTCCTCTTCACTGTTTTTAGGCTACCTCCGTTCTTTAGAGCATGCTCGATTCTCTCCATATTAAACTTCCTTATGTCGGCTACCTTGCGCTTATTTATTAACTTTGATAGCTCCGTTAGTTCTATTCTATCGGTAGTGTTAGATGCCTTCATGTGTTGGCGCTTCTTAATCAGATCTTTCGTCACCTGAGATAGCTTCCCGGTATCTTTTCGAGCTGTCCTACCGCCTACTTCTACTGCGCACTCCGTAATTATTGATGTCAGGTTATCGTGCATTGAATGAACATCAAGATCATCTTCCTCAGTTAAAGCCGAGTATCTGTTTTGCAGCGCTATCCTAAACTCCTGTGCTTTCCCTCTTACGGCTAACTCGTTAATGGTCTTCTTCTTCGCTAGCTTCTTCCGTTCCCTCTTCAAGTCTAGGCTAATTCTAGACCTTACCATTCTATGGTCGCTGCAACGCACCCTTCCGAGGACGGCCACATCCTGAATGATGCCAGGTTTAGCGCATAGTATGAAGTCTATTTCATTTTTAATCTCACCATTGGGGCTCTTCCAGGTCCACTTCCTGTTTTCTCGTTTGCGGAAGAAGGTATTCATTATCCGTAAATTATTTCTATCCGCGAATTCGACTAATAACTCTCCCCTGCTATTTCTAGAGCCTATCCCATAGTCACCTACCGCGTGGTCGTCAGCCTGCTTCTTGCCCACCTTCGCATTGAAGTCGCCCATCAGTACAGTGTACTGCGATTCTACTCTATTCATTGCTGATTCTACGTCCTCATAGAAGCTTTCAACGGTCTGGTCATCATGGCTGGATGTGGGTGCTTAGGCCTGCACCACTTTCAGCTTGTACCTCCTATTCAGCCTAATTACTATAGCTGCTACCCTCTCGTTAATACTGTAGAACTCCTCTACGTTGCCAGCTATATCCTTATTAATGAGGAAACCCACACCTAGTTCTCGTCTGCCCTCTAACCCGCGATAGCACAGTATGTGTCCGTCCTTTAGTACTGTATACGCCTCACCTGTCCTCCTAACTTCGCTAAGCCCTATCACATCCCATTTAATTCCCGCTAGTTCCTCGAACAGCACTGCTAGGCTAGCCTCACTAGCTAAAGTTGTAGCGTTAAACGTTGCCAGGTTCAGATTCCAAAGGCGGCCTGTCCGGAGCCAGAGATTCTTAGCACCCTCCGCTGCGTCACAGGTCTGACCGCCGCCGTGGTCAGTTGCTCTGCAGCCGCTGGGGACTGAGGGCCGAGGGTTAATTGGTTTGATCATAGAAGGTTGTGGCCAAGTACTACACCAGGGTGGCCAAATCCTGCTCTGGTGAGAGAGTGCGTTGTCGGTTCTGGTCACCGAGATAAGGCCGCACTCCAGGCCTGGTTATGCAATTCCATCGACACGCGGATTTTTTTTTTTTTGCAGGATGCAGCGATGGCGTAGAGGTAGAACATCCGCCTCGCGTGCAAGAGGACCGGGGTTCAAATCCTGGTGCCGCGCAATTCTCCTAAAATGTATGGCGCAGGTTTACAGTCGGTGAAAATGCACCACTCCTGAGGCGGTTCTCCGCAGATGTGGCGAATCGATTCCCGAAGGCCCACAAGCTCTGCAGCAGTTGAAGTAGACTTGTGTCCCAAGTAGACTTGGTACTAACCTACGGGGCAGAAACGTGGAGGCTAACGAAAAGAGTTCAGCTTAAGTTAAGGGCAACGCAGCGAGCTATGGAAAGAAAAATGATAGGTGTAACGTTAAGAGACCGGAAGCGGGCAGAGTGGGTGAGGGAACAAACACGGGTTAATGACATCCTAGTCGAAATCAAGAGAAAGAAATGGGCTTGGGCAGGGCATGTAATGCGAAGGCAGGATAACCGCTGGTCATTGAGGGTAACGGAGTGGATTCCAAGAGAAAGAAAGCGTAGCACGGGGCGGCAGAAGGTTAGGTGGGCGGATGAGATTAAGAAGTTTGCAGGCAAAGGGTGGATGCAGCTGGCAAAGAAGAAGTTTGCAGGCAAAGGGTGGATGCAGCTGGCAAAGGATAGGGTTAATTGGAGAGACATGGGAGAGGCCTTTGCCCTGCAGTGAGTATAGTAAGGCTGATGATGATGATGATGATGATGTGTCCCAAAATGAATCTGCGGGTCGTCTGTTGTGCAGGGATTGCGAAAGCTGCTGTCCAGAGCACGCACGAGGAACCGAGCGTTCGGCGCTCGAGCGTCAGAGAGTTCGTCGCTTCTCGTCGTCTTCTTTGTTAAGCTTAAGCCCCTGAAGATTTCAAAGCCGAAGGCCAGTCTTACAGTATGTTGAACCTAGCGAACCATCACTTAGATACAATAAGCATGCTTACATGCTAATGCATTACAAAAATTCGTTCCCTACGAAAACATATTTGTTACGAAATAGTTACAAAGTGTCCATCTAGAACACTCTTTAACGACAAACCACAAACTACCAGGCCACTACTCCTGAGGCTTTGAAGAGATGTGCCACAACCTCGGTGTACTAGATACATTACCTAGCATTTTACATAGACAAGATCCACCCTCTTAATGGTACAATTTTCCTGTGAGACGCGATTTCACTCTTACAGTTTCACAAAAGCATACATCGCAACAAGGTATTGCAACGGGACGACGGTACCGTTCACAGGAAAGCACACAAAAGTCGGAGAGCCGAAGGAACACCACCGGCGGCCCCCAATCTTTATCCTCGTCAGCGCGCGCTCCCCGCGCCTCATCTTCTTCCGCGCAGAGCACTTTGTCGGCGTGCACCGTGTACTGAGCGTTTATCCAGTAACAACTTTCCACCGGGGGGGGGGGGGGGGGGGGGTGGAGGAAGACATGAAGTCTAGTGCGGCTCAGTGCGATGTGTGTAGGTGTTCGATTCCAGGGAGGCCAGCCGGGAAGTACGGCAGCCTCATGTGATGCCGTTCCACAGCAGTGGCCACAAGCTCCAGTGCTGCGCGGATGGCGAAAAATGTCGGAAGGCTGCAGCACTGAAGCAGTCGACCTGGTCGGAGAGGACCCGGCGTGATTTTCGAAGACGTTGTTGGTGCCGTCTTGATAGAACGCAGTTCCAACACCGAAGGTTTCCTTTGGCTCGTGCTTCGCTTTGCAGGCTGCCATCAGGGCGGCTAGGTGCTCCTTGAGCGTGGTCGCGTCCTCGGCGAAATTGATGGGGATCACATTTCCTGCACATCTCGGAGCTTCCTTGATGGGGTCGCATTCCTTGAGAAATGCATGAGAACTTGCTCAGATGAGCCCGGGTTAAGGTTCTGCTTACTAGCGCAGCTTGATATGCAGTAGGCATCATCACGCTGTGATGGCGTCGAAATGTCGTCTGACTCCAAACTGTCCCGGTAGATCTCGGGGCTGCTTGTAGGTGGTTCCTCACAATACAACAGCGAGGGCTCTTGCTCGCCTTCGGAAAGTGGTTCTAGTAACCGTTCATCTCAAGCATAGCCTGACTTTCGGTTCCGGTGGCATAGTCTGGCGACAGCGCTTGTATTTGCTTCTGCGGCTTCGTGTTAGCTTTTGGAAGCGTACAGCCGTGCTTTCCCTTGTATAGTTTTCCCGTGGGCGGCGGTGGTGCTTCGATGGGCGCAGTATGAACGGTAGTACTCCTGAGGGGGCGGCAGTCACCGCAGAACGTCCTCCACCAGCTAGGTTAACTCCGGAGAGCAAGGCGGCAAGCATCACGTGGTACGGGACAACCGACCCCACGCCGACCTTCAAGCAGACTGCTTCAACACTATGGGCGTTTGCGAGACACCTGGGCGCGGCAGGGGAAGAATCACAGGCATCCAACTCGCCTCCAGCTTCCGGCCGACGCACCATCCTCTTCCGCTAACGTTCGTCGCCACCTGCAGCCAGCTTGGTCCTTGCCACTTGCTCATCCATTGCCCTAACCGTTGCGTACTCGGTTGGACCGGCGCTGCCTCATCGCCACAGATGCCAAGTTCTTGTTGCAAGACCCCAGACTCTGCTTTGCTGTTGTCCTTTGATTTGGCTTCGGCCGTCTGTCCCGTCTCCTCGTTCGCGCCCGCGGAATCCATTTGCGCCGAGGCTTTGGCGCCGTCATTCAAAGACGGGGTACGCTGATACACGACGTCGCGCTCCATCTTCTCCAGCCGCCCGAACAGCCAGTCCAGGCGCTGGTCGACGCGTTCGAATATAGTCGCCAGCCTGCGAGAAACGGCGACGCCCGGGCGGCCACGGCTGTCGGTTCCGTGAGTAGCGCTGCGGACGGACTCGGAGTGCCTGAGGCGGACCCCGCGCTGGACCTCGGTATCTCGGATATAGTCCACAAAAGCTTCAGTGCCCACCGCGGCCACTGTAGTCAGTGGCGCACCCGGCAGCGACTGTGACGCCAACCGCTGGACAGAGGTGGAGAGGTCCTGGTAACTTTCATCAAGCTCCTGCCGGCGAGCACGCAGGCGTTGCTATTGGAGCCTGGGTTGGACCGACCAGTAATTATCGGCGAGAAGCCTCGCGTTGGCGTTGTACCGGCCAATATCCGCGCGGCGTACGTTCGGGAGCAGCTCTGCCGCTCGGCCCCGCAGCTTAGCGACGAGCATCATGGCTTTCGTCCAAGCGCCCATCCCTGCGCCTCCGCGATGGTGTCGAGCTGGAGCTGGTAAGCCTCCCAAGGGCTAGTGCCGTCCAAAGTTGGTAACTCTGCTGCCATCCCCATCGGACTGACCGGATGTGATGCACCTGCGCCGTGCACCCCAAGGTCGGACTGCGAGGCCAGCCCGACCGGCACGGGTGCGGATTCCATGGTGTTGATGGATGGCACCGGCCCGGCGCGGTTCGGGTCCCTATGCAAAGTATTAGGTATCCCGCTCTCGAAAGCATCAAAACTAGCCTCCAGAGGATCCAGTTGCCTGCCGTAGCCCTCGATGACGGCCTCCAGCGTCAGGGAAAGGGGCAGGCCATCGGAACGCCCGAGATCAGCGGCGGCGTCCGCCGCGCTCTGTGCCGCATCAGCCAGTGGTGGCCCATGGTCCTCGGCCCCGCCCGCATCCTGTTTCCGGGCTAAGGTGAGCGCCATTCCACCGCAGCCATCAAAATATGCAACAGGAGTGCGGTCCCGCCTAAAGAAAAGTACACATGTCGGAGTGTTGTTGTTGTTAGCCTATCAAAAGATGGCACATACCCACACTGGGGGATCGGCCAAGAATCGGGTGGCTATTCACCTTAACGCAGTTAACAAAAAGGAAAAGCACGTGGGAGCGCAACACCGGTGAATTTTTCGTCATGAACAGAAAAGGAAAGAGTGTTTTGATTTTAATATTTTAAGAATAATAATAAAGAGAGGAATTAACCATTAATGATTTAGTCAAAATGTAATAATTGATAGAAAAGAAAAGGTTGGAACACTTAGCAAGGCAGTCGGTGAGATTCTATCAGGAAATTTTGAACAGCGGTGCAAACAGATATGTGGCTGAACCCAAATGTGGTGGCGCCAAATGATAGCAAGAGCGGGCTGCTCAAACTAAGGCCAAGATGCTGCAAGGGCTCCTCCAGCAACCTTTTTCTCAGTGAGTTGAATCGGCGACAATACAGCCAAAAATGTTCAATAGATTCTGGCTCACGGCAAAATGCACAAAGGGGAGAGAGCGCCAAACCCGACTTGTGTAAATAGAAATTTAGAGGGGGGATGCGGCAGCGCAGGCTCGTCAGTGATACTTCAAGCTGCCAAGGGCAACACATTTTCCTGTTCCACTAATATTTAAGGTGCTCATAATCCGCCGATGTTAAAAGAGATGTGTCTTGCGTGCCTAAAAACGCACGTCGCCGAAATCTAGATGCTCTAATGTAGGCTGTAGCCGGGATGATTGGCAACACGGGGCCGCTGAGGGAAGCCTTTGCGAGATTATCAGCAATCTCATTTACTGTCACACTGCTGTGGCCGGGAACCCATACTAAATGAACAAGGCCGAAGGAACACCGCGGCGGCCCCCACTCTTTATCCTCGTCTGCGCGCGCTCGCTCCTCCGCGCGCTCCCCGCGCCTCATGTTCTTCCGCGCAGGGCACTTGGTCGAGAACGCCGTGCCCTGGGCGTTTATT
This sequence comes from Amblyomma americanum, assembly GCF_052857255.1. Taxonomy (NCBI): domain Eukaryota; kingdom Metazoa; phylum Arthropoda; class Arachnida; order Ixodida; family Ixodidae; genus Amblyomma; species Amblyomma americanum. The sequence goes on from NC_135503.1 coordinate 144,904,895, forward strand.
TCCGGAACGATATACAGCAAGAATTTCTAGCACTCGAAGCAAAGAAAACGGTTTAACGGAATTTTATACTGATGGTTCAAAAACGGATTCATACGTAGGAAGCGCTGTAGTACGAGGACATGAAACGCAAATAATCAGACTTCCACTCTGTGCATCAATTTTCACAGCCGAATGTTACGCTGTATGCTAACCGTAAGAAAAATAATAAATGACATCCCGGAAAACAGTATTATTTGCACAGACTTCTTCAGTATACTCACAGCGCTCCACGCTAAAAATGCAATCACTCCGATGCTCGGCGACATCATACACAACATAACAAAAGTCACAGCTCAAGCAAAAAATATAGAACTTTGCTGGGTGCCGAGTCATGTTAGAGTTAAGGGCAACGAGGGAGCAGACCTCTGCGCTGCGCAGGCTCGTGGCAAGCAAACAAAAAAGTAAATATTCCATTTAAAGATTGCTTGAAATTGGTAGATTGCGAAATAAGGAAGCAATGGCAGTCCGCTTGGGACAATGAAGCAAACAACAAGGTACGCTTTGTAAAACCAGATTTAGGAGAATGGAAGTCCTACACACACAAAGAACGCTTCAAGGAAGTGATTATCTGCCGCCTTCGTATAGGACATACATAACTCACATAATTTTCTATTGACAATACAAGGGATGCCTCAATGCGAATTATGCGAAGATGAGCTATAAATAAGCCATGTTTTATTTTCATGTAGAAAACTCGAAAAGCATTTTGGAGTTTTTTTACAATGAACACATACCATTCCCCCAACATTAAACTTAAATGAAGAGGCCCTTGTTCCGATTTTACAGGTGTTCGAGTTTTTAAAGAGAGCAGGCCTCTTAAAAAATTGTGCATCTAATATATAGTCATTTTAAAACAAGAGACGTTTTAAACCCCACCTCAGCCAATTTCTCATTCCTGAGAAGGGGGCTGACGTCTTTATTCGATTGGTGGGGAGCCTTGACATCCTTGCGCAGGCAAGGGTGGCTACAGAGGTTACCCGACTTTCTGTACAGCTTTCACTAATGTTCATTTCTAAAATGCCTTGCCTTCGGCATCAGTAGGCAGCAAAGTCTTCATTTGAGGCCGTCTACACTACTGATCACTTTTCACTTCTTGATACAATTCTGCTGAAAACTTTTATATACCTTGTGCTAGGCGCATGATGACCTTAGCTACCTATGTGCCACTAATACCAACAAACAAACAAACAAACAAACAAACAAACAAACAAACAAACCTGGAGTTACCCGATAGCTACAGCCAGACCACTAATTAGTCCCAACCAACCAACAAACAAACAAACAAACAAACAAACAAACCTGGAGTTACCCGATAGCTACAGCTAGCCGAGTGGAACTCGCTCAGTTGAAATGCAAGATCAGTCTTTCGCCACTTCGTTTCGCTGGGCTTTTCCTTTCATCTTCGTCCCTGGACGTGGATTCACTCTCTCCCCCTCCACTACCCCCCCCCCCCCCTGGTTTCGCCGGCGCGCCTCGCCGCCAGCAGCTGCTTCACGCTACGTGACCAACCATGTGAGCAGCCACGGCGCCGCCGCGCTGAATCCTCGAAATGCTAGCGTAATGCAGCTATCGCTACAAAACTGCCGCCTAAGCGGTGCGAGCGTTCAATCGCCTCGGCAGGAAGGGTGTCAGTGAGAGAAGTAAGAGGAGATGTTCTTCCTCGGTGTCTTCTTACGCTTTGATCGCATCAGGTAGCCCATGGCAAATAAAGTTATTGCGACGTGACCGATCTTCAAAATCGTCCAAATGGAATATGAAGTCGCCATTAAAGTTGTTTAGTTGCGTGACAGATTGTTTTATGGCATTTATTTCATCCTTCTATTGACTGATAAGCTTGGTCTTCTCTTCCAAGCCAACCAGCCGGTTTTTATATCTTCCATTTAAGTTTCAAATGCTTCCTGACCGTTTTTTATGCTTTTTTATGTCGGCACCTAGTTCCATTAGCTACTTTGAGCTCTGACGCGAACGCGGATTAACATCTTTCAGTACCTTAAACGGAACACTCATTCGCTCAGAAGGGTCATCTCGCAAAGGTTTAATATCGAGCATTTGCAGAAAACGCGTACTATGGCCAGGCTCGGAATTGCATTCCATTCCCTGAGCGTAGTATCAACATCACCATCGAAAAAAAGTCGCACACAGTGTCGCAAACAAACCCAAGGGTACGGAAGCAAAATGAACAAAGACCATTTGACCGTTTGGTAAACAAGGAAGACATTTTACAAACCTCCATAAAACGAGGGTGATGGTTAAGAGCCATTATTCGAGGTCTGCTCCTGTGTCCACTGAAGCGCCGATCATTGAGTGAGACGTTGAAAAAGCTGGCACGTAGGCACAATGCTGTGAGGCCAACTATCTGCACCAGTGCGCTCACGAGATGGCTACTCCGGTGACAGGTGCATCAAATTCTTCTGCTGTTTTGGCGCCAAGGAATGGTGCATAATCGAGCTGGTCGTCACGCTGATTTGGTACCAGCAGCGCAGCAGGTAGTGAGCAGCTAAAGATCGCGAGAAATATCAGAGTGACGAAAAGCGAAACCAAAGCCTGCATAAGACAAAGACGATTGTTGGTAGCCACGTTCCTAAAGGTTTAGTTTCCTAGAAGCAGCTGGGGCTGGTTAGCTTTCCATTCAAAAGTCAACAGCACAGGACGTAGACCGGCACACGGGATGAAGACACAACAAGCACAGCCGTCTCGTGTCCTCGTATACGTTCTGCGCTGTTGACTTCACTATTTACTTTTATGCGCTACTCCGGTTTAATGGTGGAGTGTGGTTGAAGCAAAGGTAAGAACAGCGTGTTTGATGGATTGCTCTTTCTTATGTTTGATTTTATATTCTATGCGCGTTTGCCATGTTTATTTACTGCGTACCGCTAATATTTCATGTTCAGCAACGTTCGAAAAAGCCTTCCAGTAATTAATCTACGGACCGACTTCAAAGACAAGTGGGCAGTAACCGTGATAGGGATATCTCCGGACGCACGTTTTGGAAAATTTGTTCTCTCGTCTTCTCCTGCTCTTCTTATTCTTCTCTGATTTCAAAATTCTCTCCATTCGTCCAGCGGGAGCTTTCCGGCACGAGGTCATGTGCAACAGTTCGCCCACCTTTTTCTCCCCCTTTCCGCTTCGCGTCCGCGGCGGCTGCGTCGCAAGGTAAAGTGCCACACATTTAATGCGAACGCCTTTAAGTGCTCATAATCGCAGTGAAGGTGTCCGTCCGGCTGATCTTGGCGGAGTGCTAGCTGCTACCCTACCCGTCAACGGCGCGCATCCTCCTTACACCACCCAGTACCAGGCAACGCATGCGCATGCGCGCATAGCAACGGGACGTCAGTCGCGCCGCTCGCCCCAGTGGCAGCTGCAGCGCACGCACAGTTGTGTACAGCAGCAGTATAGCAACAGGCAGTCGAGGTGACACAGTAATCAAGAAGGTTTGGTTTGGTTTATGGGGATTTAACGTCCCAAAGCGACTCAAGCTAAGAGGCACACCGTAGTGGAGGGCTCCGGAAATTTCGGCCACCTGATGTTCTTTAACGTGCACTGACATCGCACAGTACACTTGCCTCTTGAATTTCGCCTCCACCGAAATTCGACAGCTGCGGCCGAGATCGAACCCGCGTCTTTCGGGTACGCCGCCGAGTGCCATAACCAATGAGCCAGTGCGGCGGCTAAATCACGAAGGCTTTCGCCATGCCCACTTTAGGCTCACATTGCGTTCACGTAGTTTTTCTGTCTTTTTCTTCTTTGGGCAGCTTCTAGTGCGCAATAATAACATCAGGTGCTTGTGTGGCCCTCTAAAGGCGCCCTTGAGGTCGCTTAATGCAAAGAAAGCGATTTTGCACGTATTTAGAGCCACGGTGTCCTGCTTCCCGATATTTGACTGAGAATATTTCCCTTTCTTCTTGAAAGCAACATGATCAGGCGTCAAATAAAAAACAAAACGTGCTTTGCCGCGTCCTTTCCGGTCAGCGCGTCGCGCTTTCGAGGCTTTCCATCATGCCATAACACGCGTAATACACGAATTTATCGTCCCCCCTCGCACCTCCCCTGTATTATACACATAGTCTAGCGGTTTTTGCGTGCAAAGAACGCTATCGTTCATGTATATCTGGTCGTCGAGTTCATGTATTTCTATCGGTATTGCGGTATCAAACCATAGTGTGGTGAATGCTGCTTGGAACGTCACTGGTACTTTGGACAAATAATTCATTTTCACAGATCCATTTGGTTATTTCTGTATGGTACTGATATATAATTCTTGAAACGATTCCAGTGCAGTGTTTTTTCGGTCTTGAGTACGTTTCTTTGGTCGGACAAAATACCAGTCCAGAAAAGAACAAAATTTTTGTGGGAAGGGGGAGGCTTTTCTATCTGACATGTTATTTTAAGATTTCCTACACGATAGCGCATCAGGCAGCACGTGCATAAAGCCTGCCGCAAGGCAGCCGACTTGCTGCAATGTTACATATCAGTCTGAACGTCTAAACTTCTAATTCTGTACTCTGCGGCTTCTTCATTGAATAACGTGGAAGCAACAGTACCGTGGAAGTTGCACTGCGTCGTCGCTGCGGAAAGTGATCAACGTCTAAGGGGTTCCATGTTCGTCCGCCGTCTTCCGCAGTCTTTTGCGTCGTCCAGCAAGATTTATCAGATAAGTTCGGATCGAGTGCTTAGATTATGACCTCCCAAGTATGCTCATTCTTCCAAGTAGTTTTTCGCTGGGAAACGCTGGAATAGGGAGCTCTTCCAAGCATGATCTAACTGGGCTGTCTAAGGCAAACATGGTTACGCGCGATCACAGGTGAGCACGCATCGCACATGCAGACGACGAAGGTAGCGCCACCCTCCGCCAAGTGCGGTTGGAGACACGTATAATCCAGCCCTGCGGCTAGCTTGTACGTTTTTTGAATTAGACCAGCGCAATAATTTTCATCACGAGCGCCTCCTTTGCTTCGTGAATGCCAGTGCGAATAGGCACAATGTGTTCCTCAATACATGCTGTGCTTCCCATTTGCGTGTTCACGCATACTTACTTTTTTTTATTTTGAACACTCTGCTAGCCTCTTTCGTGATTCATGTTGTATTGTGGTGCAATGTGATGGTGCTAGAGATGACGAAAGGAAAAAAGATCCGCCAAGAGCAAGTTTACACAACAGAAATACAAACATGGCAAGATCAATACTCACCTGGGGAAAAACAAGTGGTGTAAAATGACATAATACAATATGTGCATGGGAAATGGGAAAGTGGCAGTGTAAAATGGTTCAAATAAGCAGATGTGACGGGTTAGAAAAAAAAAACCGCTCAGAGATTCATAATTAGCATCATTCTGGGCAGAGTTATTATAGAACGGCACCCAGCTCATCACTCAATTATAAGGGAATGAATGTGCGAACGCACATGAATGTTCGAGCTTTACTCTGCCGAGCACACCACATGAGTGATCATAGCTACACAAAGCATCTGCTCACATGCAAAGAAATTGTTCACCATCACATACTTTGAAGAAAGTTAGATCCGCCCCACGCAGGGAGTAAATGAAGAAAACTACATTAGATTCAGACGCTTATAGGTACGTTCAGTGTAGAAGCCAAACCATCTCACCAGGATGTGCCGGTGTTATACAAATTGGAATGCAAGTAGTGCGGAAAGGAGAATTGGCCGCGCATAGACAGCTTTCTAATGCCCTTCATGTGCTATGCTTGGCCTTACGGGACCTGAAACACATTCACGGCAGAGCGTCACAAAGTTTTGTAATGTCTTTGATGTGCTATCTTTTGCCGTGAACGTTTTTCAGGCCCGGAAATATATTCTTTTACCTGATTTTTTTTTCTTCTATACACTTGTTTCCTGTTGTTTTCAAACTCTCATAGCTTTTTTTCTACTTCATAAGCGTCATAGCAGGCTGTCATCCTCTCAGCATCGCTTTTATTTTTATTCGCTTTTTTCGTTTCCGCATTTATATATTTATTTATTTACAAATACTGCGGTCTCAAGGAGACAAAGCAGGAGGGCATATCGTACAACATTTTCTTCCGATTAACATCAATTATACATATGCTCTTGCGTTTAACATGTGAAAGATAACAAACGTGAACAAGCACGCAACATTTTCAAACACTGTTTTATTTTCGCCATCGCCATTAGTTCGGTCGACTTTTTCTTTCCAAACATTTTAATTTTGGTTTGAGGTAGAGCCCCTATCGACATCCTTCAAAATTTCTTTATTGTTTAACCTGACCTTCCACAATGACGCGAAATTGTTTTCTTTTGTATTTTTGTTCATCCATGAAAATAAATACCAACCATGTGTGTTCATGATAGTTGTGAGTTTCTCAGTTATACAGCTTATGCTTTCGCTTGTCAATAAAGAGAAGTTTCCGTCCGTGGTGTAGATTTCGTTATTAAAACTCTTGTAGTTGTCCTGGTCGCATAGTCCTACCTTTTATCAGGCTCTAATGCTTGTGAAAATGTCATAACTGGTGCCTTTTACCGCAACACTCTGAACACTGGCAGACGCTGTAATTCAGAAAAGTTCCATTGCTCACATAGCCGATGAGGAACGGGTAAAGCGCGACGCCAGCAAGCATTGCTGCATATTTTTGAAGCAAGAGGTTTACTTTCGCATCAAGAAGGAAGCACAATTACATTGTGCTGGTACCATGGGGTCGCCTATGTGTCAGCTGTGCCTTTTTTCGCGGGGGCAGAGCCGTTCTGCAGGTGACGGTTGATCCAGTCCATGTAGTGAGAGACGTCGGTGTAGTAAGAGTGCCAGTTTTTTGAGCATCCTCTTCTTCCCGAGCTAGTAATTCCAACCTGTGGTACAGAATGGTATTTGGGACAAGAACTGATAAATGGGCGTGTTACTTTTTTCTAGCAAAATAATGCAGAAAAGAATGCGGCGCTTAGAATATACATGTAATTGGATAGCATTCCAGCGTACATCTCGAGTGCAGTATTTAGCAACCTGATCAATGTTTCTTTTGTTTCATACCGTAGGCTCCCATCCTGAATAAGTACCATCACTTGTTCGAGCAGCCACTGCCCAGTATTTTGCAATTACAACGACACTGTAGAGTCTAAGGCTAGGAAGAATGCCCTGTACATTCCATGAACACATGTGCATAATAAAACAATGCTGTGCAGCAGCGTGCGAAATATTGAGCAGTTTAAGAGCGAATACGAGAGTTCTTCAGGCTCCGTTAGCATATCACGCAGCATAAGCAACATTTGCCTGCAGTGGACAAACTTCAAGGTAATCATCATCATCACCAGCCGCACTACACTCACTGCAGGGCAAAGGCCAGTCCTATGTCTCAATAACTGATCCTGTCCTGTTCGAGCTGCGACCATTCTGTCCCCTCAAATTTGTTAATCTCAACCGCCCACCTTACTTTCTACCACCCCCTGCACGCTTGCACATAACTTGGGTGAGTCAGAAAAGCAAGGATCTAGCTGCAATAAACAAAAACCTGAATGCGGAACAGTGGGAGGGGATGCTCTCCAGTGAGGACCCGGTCGTCCAGCGCGGATTGGTGCGGAGAGCCTACCTGGCGGCATACCTCAGTGGAGCCCTGGACCAGGGGCCCCAACCCTGTTAAGACGGGCTGCAATAACTCATCGGAAGATGAAGACGGCCCGCGACTGCTAATAGCACATTTTATTATCACATATAAATAAAGTTTTTCCTCCTCCTCCTCTCATGGAATTCATTGCGTTACTCTACAAGACCATCGGTTATCTTGCCTTCGAATTACATACCTTGCTTACGCCCATTTCTTCCTCTTGATTTTGGCTAGGATGTCAGCGCTTGTTCCCTGAACATTTCTACCCTCTTCCTGTCTCTTAATGTTACGCGCTTATTGATTTCCTTTCCATAGCTCGCTGCATGGAGCTCAAGTTGAACTCTTTTCGTTAGCCCCCTTGGACCTGCCCCATAGGTGAGGTACCGGGAAGGTACAGCTTTTATATATTTCACTCTTGAGGGCTAACAATAAACTGCCACTCACGTTCTGAGCCTAACGCGCTATGCCCCATTCATATTTTTCAAATTATTCGCTGTCGTGATACCGATCTGTAGTCACTACCTGCACTAAGTAAACGTATTTCTTTACTACTTCGAGCAGCTCGCTACCAACTGTAAAGAGTTCAAAGCACGATTGCTACGCGGGATCGTACACGGGCAGCCCGAAAGCTTTCCGCGCCGAACTTTTCTGCTGTTGCCATCCGTGGGTGTATAGCAATATTTTGATTTTCAGCATTGATTTTCAGCATATTAATCTTTAGACCCACCATTTTCTCCTGCCTGTCAAATTCATTCATATTTTTTTAGATGCCGAGTGACCTAGGAAGGCCATCTGATCAGCGAATCGCAGATTGTTCTCAACCGAGGCCTCTGAATACCTCGTGTAAACAGAGGGTCATTAGTTTTGGCAAGATCGTCTCTCCTTGCTGACACCATTCCTTATTGGAATTTTTTTGCTGACTTTATGGAGGACTATTATAGCTGTACCGCTGTTATAGATATTTCCAGTATGTAAAAATAGAGCTTTTCTGCAACCTCACTGCGCGTTGCCTGCCTGGCTGTGGAGGCTCCGACTGAGCCAAATACTGTCTCGTAATTTATGAAGGCTATACATAAAGAGATGGTTATACTCTGCACATTTCCCTATCACCTGATTGATAGTGTGAATTTATTCGATTATCCTTTACGAAAGGCTTTCTGATCATTTGGTTGATTGAAGTTTGAGGTTCTGCTGACCATATTGACGACTTCCTGAGTAAATGCCTTTTAAAAAGACCGTAGGCTGATTAGTCTACAGTTTTTTCAGTCCTCGACATCTCATTTCTGATGAATTAGGATTATGTAGGCGTTCTTCCAAGCATCTGTAGCGATCGAGTTTGCAAGACATTGCGTATACATATATGGTGCGAAATTTTTCTAGCACAATCTCCCCACCATCCATCGACAGATCTGCTGTTACCTGATACTCACCAGCTGCTTTCCCATTTGCATTGCTCTTTAGGCTTTCTTTACTTTCTCTTTCGTTACTCGTTTACGCCTAATTATATTGGCTACTGTATAGATTTGTGTAGAACTTTTCGGCTACTCGTACTACGCAGATCAATAGGCTAAAAATAGTTGTCACCATGCAGGCAGTCGACGGCGGCATCAATCCTCGGAAGAGGATAGACGCCTTTCTTTGTTTTTTGATTAAAATTATGATAGTCGGCACACGAGTGCCAACTTCCATCTTTCTTTTTGACCAACACCACACCAAGTCCGAAAGACTTCTAGAAAGCCTTATAATGTTGTTCGCCAGCATCTTGTCCATCTCTGTCTGAATGACATGGCGCTCAGGAACGGAGACACGATATGGCCTTCTCTGTATAGGGCTGGTATCGCCCATATTGATGCGATGAGCAACGGCAGTAGATTGGCCGAGAGGACGATTGCCGAAATCAAAGACGTAACAGTAACAATCTAACAGCACTAAAGCGTGAATCGTACTTGTATGTTCAGGTGCAAATCTGGCGCGATCATTGCAGAAGTAGGAGCAGGAAATGATGTGGCTGAGCAGGGACGTTCATGGAGATTATACAGAGGCTCAGCTGTGAGAGCAGACACGGTGCATTCGTTCAAAGCGAACAGTTCCGCGACTGCGATGGCACAGGGTAAGAGGCTGAGAGGCTGGAGTTCAGAATCGGAAGGTGTGTGCGGTTGCCAATGATGGTACGAGGGTGGTGCACGGCTGACGTTACGCTGAAGGACAACGTTCTTCACTAGGTAAACGACGTAGACACCATCAGGAACGGAGGAAACGGGGGCATTGGGACGCAGACTGCAGCGTCGCGCGGCAGGCGAGTAAATTCAGCGGCACGTAAGAGGCGCGGCTTCATATCGCTGCTCTCAGGGGAGAGCGGCAGGCACAAACGATTAAGCACAGTGGAGCAATCAATTAGTGAAACATGGGTCGTTGAAAAGTCGATTTTGAGGGTCACGCCAAGGGGGCGTCGTCGAGGGCAGTGAACTGGAGAGGTGTAGTGCGACCGGCAACTCGAAAATGCTGAGTGCACTTTCCAACGACTGCAGCAGCACTCCCGTCAGTGATACGAACGGCTGCGGATACGGCGGGCGTCACAAACTTCTTCAAGCGACGGCGAAAGGAGAAGCTCAGGACAGGAACTCGGACGTCGGTGCCGCTCAGAGCGGTTAGCCGATGCAGCATGCACGCAGATATTGAGAAGGTTGCGGCGAGGAGCGATGATGATGAGAGGATTTTCGGGCCAGGTCGTCATTGCAGCCTCACCTCTGGGCGCTGCATTGGTCTGTTTTCCGAGTGTGAGCCAGGAAGGAGAGGAGTGAACGACCGTTAAAGTTGCGACGAACGGGAGCAGCGGAGCTTAGGTGAAGGCGAGTGGCATAACCTACGTGAGCTCGAAGCTAGAGCTCAGCTCTCTGCCTACAGTCCAGTTCAAATTGAAAGAATGGGACAGCTGCTGCAGCATTGGCATGTCGTCGCACGAGAGTGTCGCCGCCGTGTTCGAAAGGCGGTCGAAACGGGTAGCAATAGGGCAGTGTTTAGCTTGCTCAAACTGCCGACATACCTGGAGGACGGAGTTCTCAGTTGTGCTGTCTTTGCAGAGGAGAGGATGAAATGCGTCATGTGCGATCCTCCTTAGGATGTAGCTCACCTTGTCGGTCTCTGGTATGGCGCTCTAAATATTGTGGCACAAGTTTAGGACGCCCTGATGAAGCTGAGTTATGACTAGGTGGACGACGGAGCTCGTGCAGCAAGGCCCTCTTAGGGCCGAGTTTGCGTCGAATGGGCTTGCCAGATAATTCTTGGAGCTTCTGCTTAAAGGTGTCCGAAGAGGAAAGATCATCCTGATGCGTCTAGAACCAGACGCGCGACGTGCCCGCCAAGTAGAAGCTCACGTTAGCAAGCATGAATGTCGCGTCCCACTTGTTGTGCTTACTGATGCGCTTATACATGGCGAGCCAGACTTCGGCATCTACGTCATCGCTGCCACAAAATTTTCCCGGGTCGCGAGATTGCGCCACGACCATATTGCGCGCTGGTGGTGTCGCTGCGGCCAGAGGCGCGACGGACGGCATAGAGAGGGATCTATGCTCACGGCCGCAGCGAAGGTCCAGGGCGTGGTGCCGGTGCAGCATATACCACCTCCACCAAATATTCTGCGAGTTAACTCAGCTGCAGGCGCGACAGGCTGCAGCCAGGGAGCACACAAAAACTACGTCACCTCCGCACTAGCTGCAGCGTACTTATTGTCGTGAACAGTACGGCGACATAACAGCGTCCTCTTGACCTTTTAGTCGACGTCCTCTAGATGTTTTAGTCAACCTGCGTTGTGTACTGCATGATAGATTCTATCCTTAATAAACTTCTTTACGTCAGTTACCTTGCGCTAATTGATTATCTTTTATATCTGTGTCAGTTATATTCTGTCTGTCAAATTGGAGGATTTATTTCTTTGGTGTTTCTTAATGAGATCAGTCGACTCCTGAGAGAGGTTGCCTATATAATGTCAAACCATCCTACCACCTACCTCTGCTCTGCACTCCATAATAAAAGCTGTGAGATTACCGATCGCAGCTTCAAAATTAAAGTCATCGTCCAGCGTCGTACACTGACTAGCTATTGGGCTTCCGCTTCACAAGTTTCTTCCGTTCCCTCTCGAAGTCTGGGCTAACTCGTGACTTTACCTTGCTGTAGTCGCTACAAGGCACTTTTACGAGCACATCCACATCGTACACGATGCCAAGGTGAGAGCATAATAGGAAGTCTATTTCCCCTTTTAATCTCCGCACTGCGGCTCTTCCTCGTCATCATGATTATCATTTATTCACCCTTAAGGACTCCTGGGTGATGGGGCATTACATAAGAGGGGGGGGGGGGGGGAGGGCGTCACACTGCAAGAATACAATAGGTCACAATCAGTGTCATATACTTGTACTGGAAGGATACAAAGCGAAAATGTACATACACCCGTCAGATAGGGTTGTCAGACATACGCAGAACGGCAGTCAGGATAAAACGCAAAGGAAAAAATAATCAACATGATATGTTTACTTATGACAGCAGAAATTGGCAAAACTTACATGGATCGCAGTTCATTATATTGCATTCGGGAAATGAATGCTGCATTCGTTACCCGAATTTTGTATTCTGTATTCTTCAATGGCAACAGGCAGAAGTGACAGGCAGTGTTGTCACGTTTGTGTAAGAAGGTATTCATGATCCGTAAAATATTTTTCTCTACGAATTTTGCTAACAACTCCCCACTGCGGTTCCTACAGCATATGTTATTGTCGACTACTGCCTGGTCTCCAGCCTGCTTTTCACTTACATTCACATTGAAGTTCACCCTGCAGTAGAGTTTACTGTGTTTTCTTCGCTCATTGCCGATCTTGCGTCTTCATAGAAACTTTCGACGATTTGATCCTCATGGCTGGGTGCCGGCGCGTAAGCATGTGTAACCTTCAATTTCTATTCTGAACCATAATTAAGAAAACTGTCACCTTCTCGCTAATACTACAGAATCCTTCTATGTTTCCAGGTAGATCGCGATTGATCAGGAATCACACTCCTACTTCTCTTCTGTCCGCTAGTGCACGCTTGTATAGTGCGTGCCTACCTATTAGCAATGTATACGCCTCATCTGTCCTCCTAACCTCCGTATGGACAATGGAAATCCATTTAATGACCGACAGTTCCTCGACCAGCACTGCTAGACTTGCCTCATTTATAAGGTTCTAGCTATAGCAGTGCACAGGGTACATTCTGAGGCCCGAGCACGACCCGAACCCACAACTGCAAGTCCGAGCCCAGGCCAGGCCAGTGGCATGAAGCCCGGGCCTAGCCCGGGTGCGCTACGGTATCACTTTAGTTAGCCCGGGCCCGGCCCAGGCCCAAGCCCTATCCCGCAGCAGCTGAAGTCCTAAATTGATCACTGAGTGCAAATAGCAGACATTTTTAGCGTAACCGCACAGCCGATTGGTAAATACGGCAACGGGTTGATGTTGCTATCAATGCCTGGCTTGCCTAGCCGCATTGGCCGTAGGGTAGCAGTTGCCGTGGTTCCTGTGTTTACCGCACGGTGGTGCTCAACCTCCCTAGTCCCATGCTGCACGAGTAAAGAAATGGCGGGCAAAGGCGGTCATATCTCAAGTAACACTGGAAAAGTTGGCTTGGACAATACAAAAACAGAACATAATGCGCATTCGCCGCTTGGATTTTTGAAAAGTGGTCTTGTCTGAGAAGAGCCCGCAAATTCCTAGAGTCAAGTGAAAAAGGTTCCATAACGTGCATTAAAGTTTGCGTTACGTCTACGTTATTAAGAGCCATGTTTAGCTCCCCGCGATGTCTAAATATTAAAACATGCTAAAACCTAAAGCAATGGCATTTCCTCTATTTAATGAGCAATATTTCGTGGGTTGCATTACGGCCTCAATGGGCGCGTTTTCATGGTTACAGAAATAAAAGTGCCTGTTTATTGGCTAATACGTTCCTGTAGAGGTCACGTGCCCTAAAGCAATATGCTCTTTACTATGGCGTGTCTGTTAGTATAGAGAGGTCGTTTTGGGAGGAGGAAGCAGACAGTCAAACATTATCTTGGAACAAACTGCTGCCCGCCGATAGCCGAACGAAGGCCCTTCTCCAGTGCTTCCGATAAGATTTCAATTGTCCAGACCTGAGCACAACACAGAAATGAGCAGATGGGGAGTGCCCCCTTACAGATCTTACGGCTTGTGCTGTTGATAGCTGAAACAGCCAAGTCAGCGGTGCCGTGCACTTTTGGTAGGCCAGCGATATTGTGCAGTGAGCCAAGAGTCAGTTGGTAGAAAGCTCGAATGAAAACTCCGCTTAGTGTACTTTGGAGTTTCATTCATTCATTCATTTTGCACAAAATTAGACAAGGTGTAAATGCATTAGGACATCAAATTTTTCCATCATATTGGAGAGCCGAAGCAAAAGGCGTAAACACCTGGGCAGGCCCCTCGGAACCCATAATGCATAAAAAGCTTCACACAGTGGTGCGACGATCGGAAATACACAGCACTGATGGAGCAAAATGAAGACGTGACAACGGTTGAATTACATGGTTAGCTACCATAGTAAATGAATTCATACACGCACTAACGAGGGGATCTGGGGCCACCATGCGTGCCAGAAGCACACGTGTCTGATTTCTTCAGGTGACGCAGGGTGTGACTGCTTACCATGGCAACATCGATTCCAAGTGTTGCTTTCTTGATGACACAATTCACAAGGACTACACCTGTCCAGCCCTCATTTGCAATACTCGGGAATTTAAGCCACCACTGCACATGAAAACGCTGCCGTCGGTGTATTTCCTCGCCTGCTGGCAACCGTGGTCACCCTTGGCTACATGAGCACCCCCCCCCCCCCCCCCGCGAGCCATTTCGGAATCTGGCGCCACCATGCGTGCCAGAGTCTTACGTCTCGTAATTCTACAAATTGGTTATTCCTATCGCGAAGTAAACGGCAGGCATTTTCGAAAATTGGCGCGAGATCCAACTCTATACCTGTATATGCTTGCATGTCGTGCGGTTTGTTTGGTGTTGCGTGGTTCTGGGGCCATTTCTCAGTCGTTTTCAAAGTTGCTTTTACTAATTGCCAGGGATGTCGAGCAATATCCTGGGCCACTTAGCGATGAGCAAGAATAAGAAATGTTTAATGCTATAAAACAGATACCATCTATATTGGAAAAACAGAACGACATTCTTGAAGAAATTCGCTCCCTTCGATCTGATCTGCAAGCCGTTGAACAAAAAGCAACAAAATTAGCTCTTAAGGTCGCGCGCGCTGAAGATAGCGCATCACGTGTCCCACCTTTAAAAGAATCGATGGAACGAATTTCGACTCATGTCGAATCAGTTGGTTCCTCGCTAATGACAATTACAAGGTAAATATTACAAGATACAAGATATTTACAAGATAATCTAGAAAGCAGAGCAAGAAGGAAAGACAACCTTTTTCGGCATCTCAGATGATGAGTATGAGACATGGATACGATGCGAGGCGCAAATTGTGGCTGAAGCTGTTCCATAGTGTCTGTATTGGTGCTATGGGTTTAATAAAAGATGCGTACATCAAAAATCCCAGCTATGTATCCTCCTTTTTAGTCCATACTAAGAAAGAGAATGCATGTGCCATATAAATATATTTAAAAACTCATTTCCTAAAACAGTCCATGATTGGAATAAGTTGCCGGTGTTGGCTGTGTCAGCCCCGCCATGTTCTTTTGGTAATACTTTGGCGTGCCTTTTGTTAAAATAGCATTTCTGTCACTGCTATGCATTTGGCTTTACTGTGAAATTTCTAAATAGTTTTTATCTACGAGCGACATAGTAGAGTCTCATCTGTAGTTGACTGTTTTTTGTTTACTATGTTTCAGTTTTAATACAGTGCGGTCACTGTATGACATTCTAATTTTACCTGGCCTTCATTTTTTTACCTTATCTTTGTATTCGTTGTTGTCAGATTAGGATGCGTTGTTTTTTGCATTTTTTATTCTTACTTGTGTTCTTTTCTCTTTTCAACATTGTGTGTCATCTCTATGAAACTGTATTTTTCCCTTGTATATCCCTACAATAATACCCCCTACGTGTCCTGTAGGTATAAGAATCAATAAATAAATAAGAGATGCCCAAGATATACAGATACACACAAGTGATCTGAACACAGACAACACAAGTACCTATAATAACAATGATATCGCCAAGGTCATAAATTTGCGAGGAACTGTTGGTGACATGATTTTAAACCTGAACACATGGCGTAGAAACGCGCTGCAAACAGCGAGAGAATAATTTGCCTAAATCATACACTTCACTGAGGAGGAGATGTTTGTTCTATTTGATTTGTATTTAGATAGGGCGTCGAGTAGCTAGGTGTACGTTCACTGGGGCAAAACATGGGCGTCCGAAATTATTTGGGCATAACACAGTCAGTGACGCTCATTAAAGTCAGTGTACAAATGAGCTGAGATTCTCTCATTCCGCGTCGGCAAAGAAAAGTAACAGCAGTTGTTTATTAATAAACCACTGAAAAGGTTTAAGCTCCGGGATTCTTGCATTTCCGAGATCTTTCGGGAAATATACGAAAGAAACGCGTCATTACTTGCATTCTTTTACGTGTGAGGAACATGAACAAAGAGATGCCAAAATTGCGTAAGTAAGCGCCAAATAATATTTTGCTCAGTGAACAACACGGCCCCATTTCATCTGAGTCGTTGCTAGGACACCCTAAGAGTATTTCGTCCTGTATTAATGAAGAAACAAATTAGCCATGGTTTAAGCTTTGGTTAACCCTGGTGAGAAGCAAAAGCTTCCTTCGCATGGCACACAGCCGATGGGGCAGTCCGATGGGGCAGTTGCCACCTGCCACGGTGGGCAGATTGTCATGGCGTCAGTAAGTCACATGACCGGCCACGTGCACCACGTGACATCTGTAACGTGTCTGTCTGACCCTGCCCTCTTGAAAACCTAGTTAGTGAAACTTTCGCTTCAAAAACCGTACTCAGCCCCTCTATGTAAGGGCCCGAGCCCGGCCTAGGTCTTCAAACCCGGGCCCTGCCCAGGCCCGTCACCTCAAGCCTGTGTACAGCCCAGGCCCGGCGAAACAGCACATTTTATGGCCGACTCGGGCTTTCGGGCTGGTCCGAGCCCGTGCAGTGCTTTAGTTTCTCAAGTTAAACGTTGCCAGGTTTTTTTTAAATAACGGCCTGTCACAAGACAGAGATTCTTAGCACCCTCCGCTGCGTTGCAGGTGTGACCGCCTTGTGCAGTTCCTCAGCAGCCGCTGGAGACTGAGGGCCGACTCTTAATTGGTTTAGTCATATAGGATGTTGTGGCCAAGTACTGCAGCAGTGTGGCCAAATACTGTTCTGCTGAGAGAGTGCTTTGTTGGTTCTGGTCACCGCGATCAGGCGGCACCCTAGGCGTGGTTGTGCGATTCCATCGACTTGCGGAGATTTGTAGCGATAGCTGCGCTACGCTAGCACTTAGAGCCTTCAGCGTGGCACCCCTTGAGCTCCGTGGCTGCGCCGTGGCTGGTCACGTGAAGAGGTGGAGAGAGTGGGAGAGTAGAGGGAGAGGGAGTGAATATTCGTCCAGGGAAGATGAAGAACGAACGCCCAGCGAAACGGAGCGGCGAAAGACTGACTGCAATTCCATTGAGCGAGTTCCACTCGGCCACCTGTAGCTATCGTGTAACTCCAGGTTTAACCAGAGCTAAACCACAGCTATTTTTTTATCCCGCCAGAAAATTGCGTGCCACCGAGATTGCAACCCCAGTCTGCTTGCACGCGACAGATATTCTCTACCTCTGTGACATCACTGCATCTCGAATTTAACAAACTTACTACTACTCTGGTCAAATGTTTAGGGGAATACCCCTAGGTGGAGTAAATTTGCAATAAGAGAGTAATTACTCATTGTCATCTACCCGAACGCCGCCATACGGCTACACAGGAAAGCTAGAGTGACTACTCCTGCGACTTCTTGGTAGAGCGACTGCTCTGGTGAAGTGGTGGTCTCGGGTTTGAACCCCGGACCAGGCGAAGTTTTCTTTAACAACTAAGTTTCTGAGAAAGCTGTTTAGGTTTGCTTTGTAGCCATATGGCTGCGTTCGGGTGTATGACAATAAGTAATTATTCCCTTATTACTACTGCTCTGATGCAGAGCAAGATCGTGCTATGTTGGCCGAAGTCCATCAACCTAGACCGAAACTGCCACGGTCGTTAGCTTTTCGTTACTAAAAGGTGAGACATGTGCTGTATGAAGAAAAGCAGGCTGAACAAAAATGGGCGATGCAGCAAAATATTGCCTGAAGCAGCTCCAACGAGTTCTGGACATTAGTAGCATCGCGATTAAAAAGGGGTAACGTGCAGGTTAAATTTCCTAACTGATTCTTGGATGCAAATTGTTGTGCTGCAAAGGTTACGCCTTAAGATGTGAAACGTAGTAGTTATTCAACACCTTGTCTCATTTTTCTTGGTTGCCATACGCCTATGGTAAGAACGTGCTGCGGGCAACTTATTTGTAGGCGTAACAGCCTCGCTACAGCTCCATTTAGGCTTTAATGTTTAACACATGATTAAAAACCTGTGAATTTCAGACGGTGGTGCGCATATCCACTAAGCTACCTTTTTATGCCCGCCAATAGGACGACAGCTTCCACAGCCCAGACGAATTAAAGAGGCGGCCAGTAAAGAAGAGTTGAACATATGCATGTGTGGAGAAAATTGTGGTTATGACTGTGGTGGCTGACAGAGTTAGTATTTTCACTGGTGCACATGGTGATTATTATGGTCAGTGGTGTTCATTATAAAAGAGCATAATTAACGAGGACCACGCCTTGCTACTTTGTTTTCGCAGTAATTTAACTTGTATTTATTCCTTTCTAACGCGATAAGCTTGAAATCAGAAGTTTTGCGTAAAGAAAATTAAATTCCTACAGATTGTTATCGCAGAAATATTATTACCGATTGCATGCGGTAAACTCAAGGGCATTATTTGGAATGCAGTATTTTAACGAGATATTGGTAAGGCTCCTGTTCTGCAAAAAAATTTAGCCTTTAGCTTTGGGAGCAAGACAGAGAGAGAGAGAGAGAGAAAGACGGAAAGGCAGGGAGGTTAACTAGGCAGCGGCCGGTATACTACCCTACACGTGGGAAGGGGAACGGAGGGAGAAATAGAAAAGGAAGAGAACAAAGGGATATGATCACTTTCCCACGTGTCCGTTGGCCGCTACTTGTATTGTACACGGCGCACACACTGATTGTTCACAATCTTGCACTCAGTTTTGAATCCTTCAAGAACTTTAAAAGTGCCTTCAAAGCTGTCCTCTGCGATGAAGGCTTACTCCAAGGACCCAGAATCTTGGCTTCAGTAAGGGGCCGAGGATCTAAACGGCGGAGTGTTGCAGCCAGGAGTGCACGCTCACGCTGAAACCGAGGGCAGTTACAAAGAAGGTGTTCTAAAGTTTGAGCGCACCCACACGTCTCACACGCAGGAGAGTCTGCCATTGCGATTAAGTGGGAGTGTGCATTTTTGAACGCCACTACCAGCCACAGGCGACACAACAGCGTAGCATCGCAGCGGGAGAGGCCGGACGGAGGACTGAGCCGGAGTAAGGGGTCTAGGCGATGCAGACGGCATGTGGAGTTGCTAGTAGAGGACCATGACGCTAAAATCTCTCTTTGGCCAAGCATTCGCAGATGTCTTGCTGCGTCGGCACTTGTCAACGGTATCTGGACAATGTTGGCACTGCTCTGAGCTGCTCGAGCTGCAGTGTCAGCTGCATCGTTTCCTACAATGCCAGAGTGTCCCGGTATCCACTGGAAGACAATATCATGACCCTCTTCTTCGCCTGGCGTTGGTGATTTCTTAATTCAGCCACGAGTTGATCGTAATCAAAATGGCGTAAAGCAGAATTAAGACACTATAAGGCTGCTTTTGAGTCACAGAACACAGCCCATTTGTGGGGTGTTTGTACACCAATGTACTGCACAGCCGCACGAAGAGCGGCCAATTTCTCACCCGGTGGAGGTTGTCCAATGCGAAGTTTGCCGTATAATACTGTTCTGTCTCGCAGGAATCACAACGGCGTAGGTTGAACTTGTACCTTAGACCGAATCATCTGTATACACATGAGTGCGGTCACTATATGCGGCGTGGAGTAGGCAGAGTGTCAACTGTTTAAAGGCCGGTGTAGATAAGTTCGATTTTTTTGTTATGCCCGGAATTGTAAGGCGTACTCATGGCTCCAGCAGACACCACAGCGCCGAGGAAGGCCGTGCTGCCGGGGTGAACTGCGATGGAATGAGACGACTGGTGGGCTGCTATAACCTTTGAAAACGTTGCGTGTGGTCTTTGATTCGCCACTGACACAAGGTGGTGCTGGGGAATCCTTGTTACATGCCGTATGTGGATCCGCAGGGTTTCAAGGGTTATATACGTCGAGAGTGGGTAGTCCTGGGTGATTGCAATGGTATCAACTGTTGATGCGCTGCGAAGGAGAGCTAGGCGTGTGCGGAGTGCCTGACTTTGTATACCTTGCAGGACTCGGAAATTTGTCTTGCATGTGCCTGATAGCACTGGTGTACTATAGCGCCAAAATCCCCAAAAGAGTGATCGGCAGAGTTGCGGCATTGATAGAATTGGCAATCCCCATGATTTGCCGCCAAGAAATCTGAGCAGGTGTGTGATAGAGATTAAGTTTTTTCTTTACAATGCTGCAATGCGGGCTCCATGATAAATTCCGATCTATAACAATTCCTAAAAAACGATCAGATGCACAATAGACAATGACATGGCCGCCAATAATTAGCGGATAAAGAGTCACACTTTTGCGCGTGAATGCCACTATAGCGCACTTCTAGGCTGACACGCTCAGACCTTGCTCTCGGAGATAGGAGGAAATTATGATTGCTGCCCTCTGAAGTCTTGCTCGCACCTGGAGACGCGTCACAGAGGAGGCTCAGATGCAGATGCCATCGACATGCATAGAGATATGGACGGTATTAGGTAGGTACTCCTGGAGTCTTATAAGTGTTAGAATAAACAAAGTAGGACTGAGCACTCCGCCCTGGGGCACGCCCCGGTAGGAGTAATGCACGGGTGTGGAGCCATCTTCACACATAATAAAAAAATGTCCTTTTGGTCAGGTAGCTCTGTATCCACCTATACATGCGTCCACCGATTCCAACAGCCTCTAGCGCATCAAGGATGACCTCATGTGTCACGTTATCGTATGCACCTTCGATGTCATGAAAAAGTGCCGCGCACATGCGCTTCTGGCGCTTCTTTTGCTGTACTGTGGACACGAGATCAATGATATTGTCTATAGAGGAGCGACCCCGTCGGTAACCCGCCATGGCATTAGGATACACGTTATTGTGCTCAAGGTACCACTCAAGGCGCGCCAGAAGCATTCTTTCCTTGACTTTTCTCACACAACTGGTCAAAGCTATTGGCCTCTATGATGACAGGTCGAGCGGGGATTTCCCTGGTTCTAGTAATGGTATAATGTGGCTGGGTTTCCACTGAGGAGGGACAGGTCCGTCTTGCGACGAGTGTTTGTAAAAGCTGATTGGCTCTCTACGTGCGACCCGCCGCGGTGGCTCAGTGGTTAGGGCGCTCGACTACTGAGCCGGAGTTCCCGGGTTCGAACCCGACCGCGGCGGCTGCGTTTTTATGGAGGAAAAACGCTATGGCGCCCGTGTGCTGTGCGATGTCAGTGCACGTTAAAGATCCCCAGGTGGTCGAAATTAATCCGGAGCCCTCCACTACGGCACCTATTTCTTCCTTTCTTCTTTCACTCCCTCCCTTATCCCTTCCCATACGGCGCGGTTCAGGTGTCCAACGATATATGAGACAGATGCTGCGCCATTTCCTTTCCCCCAAAAAACCAATTATTATTATTATCTCTACGTGCGTCGTGGCCAAGGTGGCACAGCGCAGCATATGTAATGCCATCTAGACCTGGTGCAGACGAACGCTTACATTCTGCCAGGGCAGCATCAAGTTCCTCACGAGTAAAGACAACATCCATCGATGAATCTCTTGAAGCAGGAGGAACACGCTGGGAACACGAGGTAGTCACTGCACAAGCGATCGTCCTGCAGAAGTCAGTTGCAACTTCAATCTGATGACGTGTTTGATGTAGAGCTAACGCATAGAAAGGATGTCTTTGCTGTGTAAGCGTTCGAAGCCCCCACACTGTCCGCCAAATGAGAGAGATGGACTTTAGAGGATCCCAAAATTGGCAGAAGGACTTCCAGCGCTGTTCCGCTAGCGTTTCTATTTGTCGCTTGATTTTCCTCTGCACACGACGCGCCTCTCTGAGGTACCTTACGCATTTGGTCCGTCTGTAACGTCTTTCTGCACGCTGACGAACAGCACGTAGGTGGTTAATTTACATCATATTGGGTGCGCATTCTAGTTGACGTGAGGAAGTGTCTAGCAGCCTTCATTGCTGTTGATATAATGTCCTCCAAACTTGAAGTGAGGGCTTCTTTACACGCCTCTTTCATTCTAGTTTTAAATGCCGTCCAATCGATGTGCGCGTGTTTAGCTGGTCCGGACGCCCCAAGACCTGGAATCTTGAGGTAGGTGGGTATGTTGTCACTCCCGTGGGTCTACACATCCCAAAACCACTGGACACGCCGGCGCAGAGACCGCGAAACTAGCGTCAGGTGTAGGCAACTGCTGTATGAACTGCCTCACAGGTATGTCTAGCTGCCGTCATTCATTACGTAAAGTTCATTTTCTCAAGCAAATAAGGCCAGATTCCGCCCTCTAGCGTTGACTATAAGACCTTCCCACAGTTGGTGGTGGGCGTTGAAATCTCCGCTAATAATCCAGGGAGCCCGGATTGCGTCCATATTTATCTTCAACCTCTCGCAGTCCAATTGAGAGGAGGGGGAGACATATGCCGCAATCAGTGTGAACTCTATGAAACACACTATGAAACACACGTACTGATTGTCATTATGGGGTTGAACTGGGCAGCAAACGTACGTTATGTCGGTGCGGATGTAGACCAGAACTTTGCTGCTCTCCCCGCATGTCGGAGCAAAGAAGGGCTCGTACCCGGAAAGCCTGATTGCTTGAGATAAGTTAGGTTCACAGATAAGTTAGGTTCACCACTTCCCGATATTAGTTGGGAGCAAAATATTGGAGAAGCAATTTAGGTGGGCCACCGGTATCACGTGACCTTGCGGCTTCATCACAACCTGTTCATCGGATTGTGGCCTGGCTGACAACAATGGCAGGTGGCAGTTGAATTAATGATTGGTCGCCCAAGGTTGCTTAAGAGGAGCAACCTGAGTGGTGTCGCTTAATCGTGGCACCACTGATCCAGGACTGGTAAGAGGAGTCCCAGAGACCTATGAGTGTAAAGTCGAGAATAACAACTTGCACGTATATGGGCATTAAACCATTTAAATATCGCGTGATACTGTTATGTAATAGCTGAAGTGCCCCATTTAAATTTTCTCTCTCCTTCTGCACGTTTCATCGTCCCATTTTACATTTTTATATCGCACCCCTTAGACCCAAAACAATCACTTGTATATGGCTGCTTCCTCGTCCAGGGCATGGCTAGTATGCTGGTTTATTACCTCAGTATTCCTTTTAGTAACATTGTGAATCGAGGCCAAGAAATCCACAAGAAGAGCCCAGTCGAAAAACACGACAGAGCTCATCCCAAAATAATAAACATCTTCTTGCCCGGTTGTTACCATAGATTTTGCGGTAGAATTGTGAAGTCGTCTGTTCTCACGATAGAACTGGCTCTCACTACTACAGGAGACTGCTCAGTAGAACACCATATCTCGTTGTTACTAAAAGAATGTCGGTTGTCAAGTACCAAAATATGG
Source organism: Amblyomma americanum (assembly GCF_052857255.1). Taxonomy (NCBI): domain Eukaryota; kingdom Metazoa; phylum Arthropoda; class Arachnida; order Ixodida; family Ixodidae; genus Amblyomma; species Amblyomma americanum. The sequence goes on from NC_135503.1 coordinate 144,928,367, forward strand.
CTGGCAAATCTGTTCTGGGAGTAGAATTTTTTCTGTTGCGTTTTTCGATAGGCATCCAGCACAAAGATTTAAAACATGGTACAAATTCTTCATCAGTTTTCGTAGGATATAATTCAACTTACTCAAACACGTATGGTGCCAAGAAAGACACCTGTGCGATGCTTTTTAAAGGATTAATATTGCCGCCAGGTTTCCCCGCGCGGCGCCTTGAGGACAAAGAAGTTAAACGCGCTTGCTCTGGAATATGTCGCACACAACTCCGAACACCGAGGACCCCGGACTTCTCTCTGTCGACACGCCAGTGCACCGGGTCAGCAGTCGGAATCTTGGACTGCCCCCTGAGCATCGGCTATTGGAGACAACCTCGCCGCCTGGCCGAGTGCCTCCTGTTCTCAGGCCACTCGACTCTCCCTCGGCGCCTACCCCTCAACTGGTCATGCAAGGCGCCGCGTACTACACCCTCCAGAACCCACGGCTACCAAAGTCCTTTCACGGGACTCAACCGGAATACGTGGAAGATTGGCTCCTCCAGTTTGGTCGTGTCGCCTCATTTAACTAATGGCATGACGCCGCCAAGGAGAGGAACATTTTCTTCAGCTTGGAGGACGGTGCTCGTACGTGGTACGAAAACCATGAGGGCACTCTTAAAACTGGCCTGAGTTTCGACGTCAACTGCTCGCCGCGTATCAGCGCTGATCGTCGGGAGCGAGCTGAACGAGCCTTGCAGTCCCGTATGGAAATGCCTAACGAAACAGTTACTATGTACGTCGAAGACATGACGTGTCTCCTCCGACGGGCTGACCCAGCCATGTTGGAAGCCAAAAAGCTGCGCCACCTAATGCGCGGTGTTAAAGAGCTTTTAGCCGGCCTCGTTAGCATCCCCGCCAGCACTATTGCCGAGTTTCTAGTGGAGGCAGTGAAGATAGAGCAGGTCCTACGGCAGCGTTCCACAGCGTACGACCGGCCAGTCCTTGCTTCCTCTGTTACGGAGTCCATCCCGGTTTTCAACAGCAATACCGACTTTCTCCGCGACATGATCCGCGCTGTTGTCCGTGTGGAGCTAGAGAAGATTTGTGGTACGTCGCAGCCAGCGGCCAGCTCCCTTAGGAGCGTTATCCGCGTAGAGGTGCAGCAACCTATCAGCCCTCCGTTAGCACACGCCGAACCACAGCCTACCCAGTCAGACTACTGCCGTCCGGCATACCCTGAAGCTCTGCGACGCCCTGCCCCACATCCGCTGGCATTTCCACCACCCAAACAGACAGACTACTGCCGCCCGACCTACGCTGACGCACTGCGAAGCCCTGCCACGAATCCTGCGGCAGTTTTTCCCAACCATCACGACGTCCTGCTACCCTCCGTGCAGCCAGGGCAGCACCGCATCCCAAGTGATCGAGAATCCCTGCGCAGAGCGGACGTCTGGCGTGGCCCTGACCACCGGCGTTTGTGCTTCCACTGTGGGGAACGCGGTCACCTGTTCCGCCGGTGCCCATATCGACAGCTTGGCCTGCAGGGTTTTTCCTCCGATGCGCCAACGCCCGGTTTGGCCAACGGCCCCGTGAGATTTAAGACTGCCGGACCTAGCAACCTCAGTGGTCCATGACGCGCCGTCAGTTCCGATCACCGTCACCACGCCGTCCATCGCTTTCACCGAATGCACAGAACTCCTCGCGAGCGACGGCGGACCGCTCGCCCAGCCCTCGCCGGGAAAACTGAGGACAGCGACCTCTGGGGGCGTGGTCGCTGGATATCGACGCTGTAAAGACCCCCTGACGACGCAGACGACGCAGACATCCGATGATAGAGCTTTGGCGACGTCGACGACAGCAGCTTAACTAAAGGACCGCTTCTCCCTAGACATACCCGTGCTTCTCGATGGTCAAAGCATTAGCGCATTGGTGGACACAGGAGCGGAGTTTTCATTATCAGTGGCAAATTGGCAGCGCTTCTAAAGAAAGTTACAACTCCTTGCTCTGGCGTGCAGATCGGGACGATGGGGGCGAAATCATTACTCCGCTTGGACAGTGCATGGCTAGGGTCCAGATCAGCGAATCGACGTTCATAGTTAGCTGCCTGGTGTTCCGCGACTGCTCTCGTGACCTGATTTTGTGCGTAGATTTTCTCCGTGAGAATGGTGCTGCTGTTGACCTGCGGCACAGAACCGTTACGTTTTCGACGGCGAAAGCCGACGACACCTCCGACGTTCGGCAACACACCGCCCAGCGTATTTTCACTGAAAGTGTCTTGATCCCGCAGCACACCAGTCTTTTTGCTAGCGTCGAATGCGATGATGGGCTACAAGATGGACCTGTTGTCGCCGAGGGTAACCTTTCCTTGCTGCTATCAAACGGCATTTGCGTGGCCCGAAGTGTTGTCCACCTCCGTAACGGTCGGTTTGAACTCTTGATTACTAATTTTACGAGCGAACCTCGTCACTTTTTCTGAGCTATTGCCGTCGCGTGGGCCGACAAATTGGCCGATGTTAATGAGTGCTTTGCGTCCGAGGCCATGGACCGTACGGACACGTCTCTTAATCGCATCGGTATAAGCTCCGGGCTCTCAGCAACTCAACAGCGTGACATCCGCGCCCTACTGCTCCAGTACAAAACTTGCTTCGCATCCTTCTCGAAAGTGCGGCAAACGACGATCACGAAGCATCGGATCACCACTTCCGATGACGCTCGCCCCATACGACAGCAGCCGTACCGCATTTCGCTGAAGGAACGCAGGTGAAGGAGATTATTAAGAGGACATTATCCGGCCCTCTATGAGCCCGTCGTCGTCACCCGTCGTGCTTGTTAAAAAGAAGGATGGGACAGTGCGCTTTTGCATGGATTACCGTAAGCTGAACGCCGTAACGTAAGCGTACGTCTACCCGCTGCCCCGCATTGACGACTCGCTCGACAGACTTCGGCGCGCCAAGTATTTTTCATCGGTCGACCTAAATACCGGATATTGGCACATTGAGGTTGATGAACGTGACCGCGCAAAAACGCCCTTGATCACACCGGACGGCCTATATGAATTTAAGGTGTCGCCCTTCGGCCTTTGCTCTGCACCAGCAACGTTTCAGCGCATGATGGATACTGTCCTGGCTGGCCTCAAATGACAAACCTGTTTAGCTTGCCTATATGACGTGGTGGTGTGCTCAGAAACCTTCGAGCAACACCTTGAACGCCTGCGGACTGTGTTGGATGCCCTGCGGTTGGCCTACTTGGCACTTAAACCTGAGGAATGCCACTCTGGCTACAAAGAGTTCAAGTATCTCGGCCATGTTGTGAGCGCCGATGGCATACGACCCGATCCCGAGAAAACTGCCGCCGTAGCCAAGTTTCCCCGTCCTACTACAAAGAAAACGCTCAGCGCCTCTTTGGTTTGTGCGCCTACTACCGCCGTTTTATCGCCGACTTCACCAAGATCGCTAGACACCTCACCCGTCTAACACGTTACGATACACCGTTCGTCTGAAGTGCCGAGCAGCAGGCTGGTTTCACAGAGCTGCGCCAACGGCTGCACACTACCCCTGTGCTGGCTCACTTCGATGAGCAGGTGGCTACCGAGATACACGCCGACGCTAGCAACATCGGGCTTGGTGCCGTCCTCGTTCAACATCAAGAAGGCGTGGAACATGTTATCGCGTATGCGAGTCGCACACTCTCGCGCACCGATATCAACTACTCCATCTCGGAAACTACTCCACCTTCTATCTATGGTCGCCATTTTAAAGCGGTGAGAGACCACCATTCCTTGTGCTGGCTTACCAATCTCCGGGACCCATCCGGCCGCCTAGCACGCTGGAGCCTTCGCCTTCAAGAATTCGATTACACAATTGCCTATAATTGCGGACGTAAACACGAAGACGACAACACGCTCTCACGCGCACCCGTCGAGCGAGCTGATGACAGCGCAGAGGATGACAATCGCTCTAGGTATGATCAGCAGTTCGGACTTAGTGGCAAAGAAGCGTGCTGACGTTGACCTGCGGTCTGTCATGGATCACCGGGAGGGCCATGCTTTCAACGTACCTCGACAGCTTTCCCGCCACTTGTCCTCTTTTTGCATTCGCAATGGCGTACTGTTCAAGAAAAACTGCAGCAGCGGTGACCGGCCCTACCTCCTACTCGTGCCATCAGACCTCCGCGACGATATCCTTTCGGCGTGTCATGATGAGCCCACCTCTGGCCGCTTGGGATTTGCACGCACGCTCGCTCGAATGCGTCAGGGCTATTATTGGCCTAAACTTGCAAATACCATCCACCGCTACGTCAGAGGTTGCCGTGTGTGCCAGCGTCGTACGTCACCACCGCTCAAGCCCGCCGGTTTGCTCCAATCAATTGCGCCACCTCGCACACCTTTTGACCAAGTCGCCATTGATCATCTGGGTCCATTCCCTGTGTCGTCTTCTGGCAATAAGTGGATTATAGTTGCGACTGATTATTTGACGCGCTATGCGGAAACCCAGGCGGTGCCGCACAGTGCATCCTCTGAAGTCGCGTGATTCTTCATACACCACATTGTTTTACGACATGGCGCCCCGTCCTTCGTCATCACCGATAGGGGCAAAGCGTTTACAGCGCAGGTCATGCACGAGGTGTTCCAGCTCAGTCACACGAACCGCCGCAAGACTACTGCGTTCCACCCACAGTCAAACGGGCTCACGGAGCGCCTCAAAAAAACCTTGTCGGACAAGCTCGCAATGTACATCGACGTACAGCACAAGACTTGGGACGAGATCCTCCCATATGTGACATTTGCCTACAACACGGCGATTCAGGAAATGACTCGATTTACGATGTTTCGCCTCCTCTACGGGCGCGATGTCCAAATGATGCTCGGTGCCATGCTTCCGTGCCCCATGATGACCAGGCGCTCACGCCAGACGCCGAGGAATCTACCCTGAACTAAGAAAAAGCCCGCCAACTGGCTCGTATGCAAATCCGCCGGCAGCAGGCAACGGATGCAGAACGCTACAACCAACGACATTTTCACGTGGAGTACCACCCCGATAACAAAATGTGGGTATGGACCCCGGTACGTCACCCCGGCCTGTCCAAGAATTTCCTTAGCCGCTACTTTGGACCCTACACAGTCCTGCGCCGCGCCACGGATGTGATGTATGAGGTTCTCCCCGATGGCCCTCGGCCCATTTCGCTCCGTCGACCGCAACCTGAGGTCGTGCACGTATTGCGTATGAACCCGTACTTTACGCAGTAACGGGCACTTCGTTCACTAGAAGTCCGCCCACAATTTTGCTTCCTTTTTTGGATGGGGAAGGGGAATAATGCCGCCAGGTGTCCCTGGGCGGCGCCTTGAGGACAAAGAAGTGAGGCGTGCGTGCTCTTTGCAACTGGGACACTGCTTGGTTCTTTGCGGCCTGTGCCTAGCCTTTTTGATTCTGAAACCCATTTGGGACAATATAATCGTATTGGCCTTATTGCAAAAGGGCCCTAAGGTTCATTCGCAATGCCTCGATGGAATGAACCGAGTCGCAACACAGTACTGCAGGTAATCATGGTGCATCTATTCCTCCTTTAACTGGACGAGCTTGCAATTGGAGTAGGTGTTGCACAACATGTGCGTCAAGAATTCGGATAGTATTCAGCGTGTCCTAATCAACTGCAGCAAAAGAAGCCGGTATGGGACTGTTCAGGTGGGCCTCAGAACGTGCGGAAGTTCTCGTGAAACGCACGACATTAAAAAAGATGAATATTATTCTTTTATTTTACGTCAAGTTCTGGTGCCTGCCGACATCAAGCAAAAACTGCGCCATTTTCTTTACTGAAGCGACTGCTCCAACTGAGTTGATATTTGAGAGTACTTCCTATGCTAACTCTTTGTATACTGCAAAACATGTTCCCTAAACATTGTTAATTTAAAAATACAGAAGTCTAAGAGCCAGGTCGGCTCCTTTTAAGAAGATCCACACCAAACAATGAACTTAAAAAAAAACAACCGTCTTCTCTGCCGCAACCAATTATCAAAGTAGGCTCTTCTGGAATCTTGGCCACATCAAAGCACTCCAAGAAATGGAAACCCCACAACAAGGAGTCTGTATGCGTAGGAAGTTAGGTGTGCATGTCGCAGAAAAAGACACCAGCGGCCACGCGCACACAGCCCGCCGCCGGTTACTCACAGCCGTAGACACCAATGTCGATGCAGCACCCCCCTGGCGACCCCCCCCCCCCCACGCCGCGCTCTTTCTTTCCTTCCCATCATGTACTCAACGACGCCAGCCAACAGCACCCTGTCACCTCTAATGGGCTGAGTCGGCCGCGATACGTTGATATTTTTAAATAAGAAAGTTTTGATTGCAGATTTATCAGAGCTCACTATAATTTATCTTCCCAAGCAGGAAGACAATGCTATGGAATGTTATACTGACACCTTTTGCTGCTTGCATTTTCCTCGAGACACCCGGGATAATCTGTGTGTAAAATAAGCAAACTTTGCAAATTTGCGGGAGTAAGTAGTTGATCACGACAATTTCTACATTGGTGTAGATTTCTACACACTTATAACTAAACAAACACTGCAAAGAAAAATTGTCAGTTTGTTTCAGGCCACGGTATGCGTTGCTAGGAAAAGCGAGAAGGTAGGCGATGGGTCAGTTTCATCTTGTTTCAAAGAAGAAGCGGAGAAATGAATCCTTACTTGCTGTTAAAGTATTTTGAAATAGACACGCAATCTTCATTCACAATTTTGATCACGCAGATATTTTTGGAATTCTGGTAAACGATAAACTTCTTTTCCTTGAACTGCTTCAAATAGTTCTCTATTATCCAAATTGCCCTTTTGCAATCTTACGCGGACACAATTGAGCTCCGACGTGACAAATGGTATGTAGTCAATCAATTCCATCTTGAGTGTAGGCGTTGAGCGCATCACCTATGCCTGCAAGTCTACAGGCGCACTATGTATATGGCAGTGGCACCTGAAGACACCACGCAACACACCATATTCATGCGAACTGTGGCCTTCTGTCCCGTCTATGTCCACTAGTACAATATCGCCGTCTTGGATTCGGCTGACGGTTATGGCGAGGAACACTCGCACATCGCTTGAGCTCATGAGCACTCATATGACGCTAAATAATGAGATGTCAATCGCGAACATCTTCAATCTCACTGCTTACCTGCGGCATCGAAAGCACGAGAAATGCCCCTGCATATGGCTTAAGTTCAAAGCCAGTTTTATAAAACATTTTGCCGTCCTGCTATGAGGCTCTTCAATGCCGATAAAGGGATAAGCAGTCAACTTCTACAGGTGAGAGTGAATGCTATCGGCTATACTGAAGATATGGCAGATATGGATTTTGTTGTGTGTGTTGTAACGACTGACGTGAATGTGCTGGTATCTCCTGCAGGTGGGCAAGGCAGCGAGTGCTCGTCGAGGACCTGAATACCTTTGGTGCATCTGTTGTCACTTCGTAGTCTCGTGTGGTGGTGAAAAGTGTTAAAGGTTTTTGCTACTCTTACCGCGAAGAATTCTTTTTAGATATACCATGTGTATCTTCTATATAATTACACTTCGTCGTCAATGCCATGTTTCCTGCTCATCGTACATCACCGTCGACTAGCCACGCGACTTCTTCTTCGGATGGTCCAATTTGCGTGTCCTGCCTAATGATAATAATAATTGGTTTTTTGGGAAAAGGAAATGGCGCAGTATCTGTCTCATATATCGTTGGACACCTGAATCGCGCCGTAAGGAAAGGAATAAAGGAGGGACTGAAAGAAAGAATATGTGTCGTAGTGGAGGGCTCCGGAATAATTTCGACCACCTGGGGATTTTTAACATGCACTGACATCGCACAGCACACGGACGCCTTAGCGTTTCCTGCCTAGTGCCGATTGCATATAAGCTGATCTGTCAGAGGTCTCATCCCTAAAATTTCTATTTGTCTTCAAAGAGTTTTAATTTCATCATGCAGCGTAGTGACACGGCAAGTGCTATGCACACCACGGAGACTCACTTGTGTCCAAATGATTTCTTCGTCCTTAACTCCGTCCATCAATGGGCCACCGGCGTCTCCAGCGCATGTGTCTCCTGGAAAGCACATGGAATCATTGGTTGAATGCAGCTTTACCGGTGTTTTGGCGAACCAGCAGCAAAGGAATAAGGGTAACGGTGGTTTGATCTTTAATGCCATTTGCTACTGTGTTTTTCCATCTGCACTCATCTTCATTGATTGCATAAGTACCAACGTTAGCAAGGCCGCCATGAAGTGTGCAAGCAATAATCAGAAAATTTATTTCACAGATCACTACAAATACTGTCGATTACATTAGCATGAATGATTTTAATTATTGAAATACAATCACCGCCACAAATGTAGAACAGCAAGGGACGGCGCTTCATTGTGAATATGCACCCTCTCGTTTTAACGTAGTGCGTTGAGGTGCTAAGCTTTTGATTATTTGATGGTGCAGAGCTCTAAAGTGCGAATGCATATTATGTTAAACGTTTTAGAACTAAAGGCTTGGTGTAATCCTAAGAAAATATTGATGTGCTTACTTCTGCGTCTGCTGGAAAACTGTTATGCGCCAGAATGATTTCTATTTAACTTTTTCCGCGTTTAGATAATTACAAATTTGTGTCAGTCAATACAATAGAAAAAAACAATGAAATTTTGTATATGTGTGCGATAAAGCACTGATTTTCCACCGAGAAGACCGCTTGAAATATATACAAAATCGCACGTGACCATGCACTTGCACACCGCAAAAACACCGCTCTCACGCGGAATTCATGAACGTAGCCACGTTCCTTGCTGCCGCGGATGCAACACGGCAGAAACACTAAGGTGGCCACTGGAGGCAAAAATGTAAATAACACCTCTGACTAGCGAGCGTTCGCTGAAGGCAGACCGCAACAAGCTCCGCTTCCAGTCGGTGGAGAGCGGTTCACGTCGTTTCATTACGAAGTAGTGCCTTGATTCAGAAATCGACAATATTCTGAATTTTTTGCAAGTTCAGTCCTTCGTCGACCTGGCGTCGAGTTCTTTCCAAACACTTGGCACACGACGATACCGCGCTGTCAACGTTTCCAGTGTCTCCACACATTCAGCCATGAGTGTCTTCCATTCTTTTGGGGCGTCCGCTTATGCACACCTCACAGCAATGAGAGGGTAGCGTGACCCTCTCACTCTGCATAATACCACGACTGAACCTTTTTTGATGCCGATCGGGGTTCTCTGTGTCGCACCTTTGTGAGTCATGTGGTGATACTGAATGAATTTAATCAATTTCTTCTTTCTTGCCGGCGGTTTGGCTCTCTGCGAACAACTTGCTTAGAGATACCCCTCGCTCGATTAGTGCTTACTCTTTGTGTTCTGATTTTCCAGTCGTTTGGTGGAAGCGAAAGGGGATATGTTCTGAATCCACTTTGCGATACTCTTCATTACGATAACATTGCGTCATGGATAATTCTATTTTAGCTATAATTTTCTAGCTTCTGTCACTTTTACCTCGCTTTTCGCTTTAAATAACCCTAATCTCAATTTTTTGCACCGCACCTTTCCGTGCGATAACACACTTCTAAACATACCCCCTTCGACAGGGCGAGCAATTAGCACCAGTAGTTGCAACACACCAACTCATAATTTTTCAGTGCGTGCACTCCAAAACAGCCTAGATCTACACTAAAGTAATTCTCTGCTGTACAGAGGAACCCGCTAGTAATGCGGTGCCGGAGGGTTTTCCGCAACATGATCTAAAGTCTAAATGTCAGAAACGGTAACTCCGTATGACGACTGTCACATTTTTTGTGACTTAAACGTTATGCCATGCTATGCACTAGAACGAAAACGTTTTTTCGCAATGAATGCTTCTGCTGTGCTTATTAAAGGTTCGGTAATGTGTATGCGTACTTGCTCCGTTCTCTCGGAAGTCATTTGATCTACAGAGGAAATAGTCTGTATTGTAAATTTGTACTTCCTGTAGTACATGCACATGCGTCTTTGTATAGCTCCTGCCCACAATGTTCACTCCAGATATAGCAGTCCAGGCGCGAAAAATTAAGTATCATGGACAAGATTTTCCTTTACGCAAAATATGTATTGCATACGTACAAAGAATCCAGCTTAGAATTAAAGAGTGGCAAGTGTCTGGGTGAGTACAAGTACATCCGTTTTATTCTCATGACAACCTACACACATCTTACCTCTCCACATTGCTCCCGGGTTCATCTCAAACGCATAAAGAATCCTCATTTAGAAGTCGCATAACACCAATTATAAATTTCACAAATACAGTTGAACCATACGCGATTGAAGAATCGGCTCTCGTAGAAGCTGGCAAAAGCCATGTTCTGAGAATCAAACCATTATGATTCATTGCCCAAAATTCATTTCTCATAACAGTAGACAGTAAAAAACCACAGGTCCAGGAAGAAGCAGACAAAATGCGCTTACCGGGGCGCCACAGTGTTTATCAAAGTATTTACGGTTGCCTATCATTTTGTGCAAATAGAAAGTATTTGTATTTGCATGGTTGCCAATACTCAATGCACAACTTAGCGAGCGAGGAGCATTGCTAACATCTGCAAAAGGCTGGACACTTGCCCACAAGCATGATGATGATTGTGATATTTGATGGCGCAGAGGCATCTGATGCCAAAGATTGCCATGGCACAAGGTATTTTCTTCATCCCAAGGTGGGGCCAATGACCAATTTTCCAAGCATTTCATCCTTAAGAAGCTGAGCACCAGGCCAGGCGAAAGTTTGCCCTCACTGTATCACTGGTTGTTACCCGGCACTTGGCCGCAAGCAACCAGGAAGCGCAATTCCCCCAAACTTTATGCTTCCACTCAAAGTTTCCATTATCTCAGCATGTGCAATGAAATGGGCTAAACTCTGATGTCACTGAAAATGTAGTCACAGTTACCGGTCGCTGCTCACTAACATATTCCAATATCTCTCCAGTGTGCCTCACGAGGAATGGATGCTCAAGTTTCCCGAAAGGGCTGCGCGGAGAAATGTAACCCAAGGCAGTTGCCAAGTGAACCTTTTCAGAATGATGACCCAGAAAGACGCAAAGTCCTCATGTGTCCGACGAAAAAAAAGGATGTGGGCATGAGATTTTCTGCTTCTTCAACAGCGGTGGTACTTTTGTTACTGGTACTGATTTCCATAGCTTCAGTCTCTTTTTTGACATTTTGTTAAATCATTCCATATCTGCTTAAGATGTCGCCTCTTAGGGTCATACTATTAAGACGTCCATGTGGCAACAAAATTTGAGACAATTACTGCAAGAGCTCTGTGTTCTGAAGCCTAATAGTTTCTCATGAGGAGCCTTGTAGATTTTTCAGAAGTGAGCCTGTTGCCGGGCTCTGTGAGTGCACTCTCACTTGACATCAAGGATATCTACTTCTCCTCGCCACATGCTGCAATGATGTATATGTCGAGCGAAAGCATAAAACATTTTCTAAGAAGTGTGCTTCCAGATTGCTTGCGGAGGAAAGCACAAGAGCCTGGCCATGCCCAGCTGTTACCTTTGCTTCTCGCTTGTTGAGTACCCGTCCTTTGCGACCTCCGTCTTGCATGACATGACAGGCAACTCCAAAACACATTTCATGCACATAGTGTCTTTAAGGTCAGTGTGTTCGGTCGGTTTCCTGGTTCTGTGGTTTGTGGTCTGTTTCCTATTCTTAAAGTAATCACTGCCTTCATTCTCCACTCCATGAAGCCTGAATGTGATACACTGGGCTGCTCCATGCGTCTTGCAGTAACCTGGCCATTTTTTTTATAGATCGGAGGCACTCGGCTCGCAAACCATGCTTAATATATTCATTAAAGAAGTGTACATGGGAGACATAAAATATTAACCAATTCTTATAGTGGTATCACCTGCAAGGAAATCTAAGTGCTACTCAATTCTTCCTCGAATTTCCAAATACACGCACTTATAAGTTTAAAAACATAATTTGCCTACATAAGCAGAAGCACAGCAACAACGTACTGTGCACAAGTTCTTGTGCCATCATGAACACAGGAACTTGTGAAGCACACTGTTCACGTCTTCATTATGCCATTCCAATCCAGCACTTCGGTAGCAAAGGTTTCCTCTAAACAAGAGTAATTTTATGTTAGACTGGTCATATTAAATTTTGCTATATACTAAGAACTTCTCATTATACTGCCTCACACTGCAAAATACCAATGATTATCATGCTTTCAATTAGGTCATATATGATCGCAAAATTTGGAATAATAAGATATTATAAATTTTGATTCAGATAAATCTCACAAAGTATCATTTCAAAAAATCTGGGCACAAGGAAGAAGGAAGTTATTCAGATAACCTTGACTAATATTTTCATTTGCATTTTCAGCAGCAGCCTTGCACACAAAATGCAAAATTTAGCGAATTTCACCATTTCGAATGGAATTTCATGCTGCAAACATCTGCCTATGCTAAAAAAAATCAGTTTTCTATTCTTCATAAAGCAAAGAAAATTCCTGTGGTTTTCTTCACAAGCCTCTGGAAGTACACAATTCTGTGAATCTACTCTGCAACTACGTGAATCTACCAGCGCGAGGGAGGGTCGAGAAAGGAGACAAAACAGGCGCTGACTTGCAACTTAAGTTTGCTGAAGTGAGCAGGAAATGTATAGAAAAGCGAAACAACAATAAAAACCATACAATTACAGATAAGCTACATCACAACCTGCGTAAGAAATTGCCCTCAACATTTTTCTCATCTATATAGTCCAACTCGTTGTGTGTTAACACGATGGACAGCACACTGACACATTCGTCACCGAGTCACAAGATGTGTCTAGCCTCAATAATTTTCCGGTTAATCTGCTCCGAACGAATAGCCAAAATGCGTATTGCCGTAAGCAATGGCTAGCTGCCTTCATATCTCTTGCAATGTGCAGATAAGTTAGAATTCCTACCAATATCCAAATACCTCTTGTGCTCTCGTAGTATTACATTGATACACCTTCCAGTTTGACCAACATAAACCCAACCACATATACGTTTCCATGCTTTTCCCGAACCAAATTCACAAAATTGTTCTTAACATTTTTAGAGAGAGAGAGAAAGACGGAAAGGCAGGGAGGTTAACTAGGCAGCGCCCGGTATGCTACCCTACACGTGGGAAGGGGAACGGAGGGAGATATAGAGATTGTAGACAAGTTATTAGAGGCCGAGAACACCATTTCTACGGCATAGCTTCTGGCAAAAGTTTTTCAAATTGTGCGACATTAAATGTATGTACAGTAACACCGTCGGTCCTTTGGCATCTCTCTGGCTGGCCCCGCCTGATCCTGCTAGTCCCTGCGAAGGGGTTTCAGCTTTAGCATGCTAATGGAAGTTTTGCGCCGCATTAAGTAATGAGGACAGCAAAACAGCACGCGTAAGTGCCAACCTTGGAGTGGTTACAGAACCCAAGAGCGCGTGTTTGATAGTCAGCGATGACAGTGAAGGAAACGAGGAAACACGGATTTAAACATTCAAGATTGAATGAGCCCTGCCCTTGACTGCCAACGCTGAATGTCAAGAAAAACACTCTTGGGTTCTGCATCCGCTTCAAGGTAGACGCTTGTGCACGTGTGTGCTTTCCTGCTGTCCTCGTGACGGGATTCTGTGGCATTATTACCTTTGGCATGTCTGGTCAACTTGAGGAATTTTATGTGGTCGGCTTTAACAACTTATCACACGCTCCTGGAATAGCATGGTTGGGAAATCATGCTTTCGTTAGGCTTAAAATCTGCTCGTGGAAACCAATTATCACGGTGTGAAATCATTATTTCTTCAATACCTAGCCTAGTCTAGGCGACGCAGTGCAATCTTTCACTACCTTATAAAGGTTAGGAATAGTCAAGCATTTCCTTATGGCTCCTTGGTGAATATCGCCAGCACACATGGCGTGTGCAGAACATCAAAGTATGGTCCAGAAATCGCAGCTCTTTTTATTGGGACATTTTCTCTAAGGTAAACTTAAAGGTATTGTCCTTTAGCAGCTTGACAATGTGTACAGGTCCCACACTATCGCAACCTTTGTAAAAGACCACAAGACCTTAGACGCAGGGAAATATTTTTCCCTCAGCCCATGCAGGTTCTTGGCAATCATTCCGTCCACCCTGCTCAAGAGAATATGGCTTAGCACAGCGGCAATTTTCAAATCGATACATATATCAGGCTTTTGAACATATACCGCACTGCTATACTCTACAAACATGCTCTTCAAATAAAAGGAGGTAAGTTTACAAAAAGATTGGTATATTACACACCTGTTCCTAAACACAAGCTTATTGTTTTGCTCCGATATACACATTCACAAGCTTTTCATGAGGTCCTCATACAGGATGGAATAAAAAAGTTCTACATGGACAATAATCGCTAGACAATCTGCTGGATTCTCATTCTTCGGATACTCACCACACTGCGAATTGAGTTCAAGAAACCGATCTTGAAGACGCGAAGTAGACAGATGCTTTTGCAAATAAGCAGAGACAAAATTTTGCATGAAGCCTTTCTTGAAATTTATCTGAACAGGATGTTATTGAATAGCAGTTATTTGAAGAGCATGTTTATACAGTATCGCAGTGCAGTATGTGTTCAACAATCCTGTATATGCAGTGATTCGAAGAGGGGCCTTGTTCTAAGCGATATTTTCTTAAGCAGGGTGGATAGAATGATTGTCAGGAGCTTGCATGGGCTGGGGAAAAATCGTTTCCTATGTCGATGATTTTCTGGCCTCTACAAAGGTTGTCATAGCTTGGGACCTGTACATATTTTCAAATTGTTTACGGAGGAAGGCCTTTGTCTTTGATTTCATCATCATCATCACCAGCCTTACTACACCCACTGGAGGGCAAAGACCTCTCCCATGTCACTCCAATTAACCCTATCCTTTGCCAGCTGCATCCACCCTTTGCCTGCAAACTTCTTAATCTCATCCGGCCACCTAACCTTCTGCCTCCCCCTGCTACGCTTACTTTTTCTTGGACTCCACTCCGTTACCCTTAAGGACCAGCGGTTATCTTGCCTTCGCATTACATGCCCTGACCAAGCCCATTTCTTTCTCTTGATTTCGACTAGGATGTCATTAACTCGCGTTTGTTCTCTCACCCACTCTGCCCCCTTCCGGTCTCTTAACGTTACACCAATCATTTTTCTTTCCATGGCTCGCTGCGTTGTCCTTAACTTAAGCTTAACTCTTTTCGTTAGCCTCCGCGTTTCTGCCCCGTAGGTGAGTACCGGTAAGATAAAGCTGCTGTACACTTTCCTCTTGAGGGAAATTGGTAAACTGCCACTCATGATCTGCGAGAATTTGCCATATGCGCCCCACCGCATTCTTATCCTTCTAGTTATCTCCCTCTCATTATCCGGATCAGCTGTCACTACCTGCCCTAAGTAGACGTATTCCGTCACAACTTCTAGGCTCTCGCTGCCAATTGTGAACTGTTGTTCTCTTGCTAGGCTGTTGAACATTACCTTAGTTTCCTGCATGTTAATTTTTAGACCCATCGATCTGCTCTGCCTGTCTAACTCATTAATCATGATTTGCAGTTTACCTCCTGAGTGACTCAGCAAGGCAATGTCATCAGTGAATCGCAGATTATTTAGGTATTCTCCATTTATTCTTATTCCCAACTGGAGCAAATATCCCCACAGAAGGGCTTCGTTTTCTGGAATTTACCTTGATGTTCTGCACACGCCATGTGTGCTCGTGATATTCACCCAGGAGTGTTAAGCTGGTACTTGGCTACATGTCAACCATTCCAAGCTAGTGAAAGATAGCATTGCACTGATTAGCCTGGGCTCAGAATTGATGGTCTTACTTTCAAGCATGACGAATAGCTAAGAAGACCAGATTTTAAGGTTAAAGAACGCAGGATTTCTTAGCAACCTAATTTCAAGAGCATACGATAACTTGTTACGGAAGCTGAAACCGTTTCGCAGCGACCGGCGCAATAAGGCCGGGGCCAGCCAGCAAGATGCCAAAAGACCAGTTGTGTTTCCGTACGTACATAAATCGTCACACAATTTGAAAAATGTGGCCAGAACGTATCGTGTAAAAGTGCTTTTCTCGGTCCCTAATAAGTTGTCTAAAATATGTAAAATTGATAATTATAATTCTGTGAATGCTGCTCCAGAAAAGTACACGTGTAGAGTGAAATGTATATGAACCTTGTAAAATGAAGTGGATCAGATACTATTATCTTGTGGACAAGTTTATGTAGGTCAAACTGGAAGTTGTATCAATGTAAAATTACAGGAGCACAAGAGGGTAGTGGTTTTAACTTGGCTGTAAATTGCAAGTGAATTGAAGCCAGCTACCCTTTCCTTTTGGCAACACGCATTTTGGCAGTAAATTTGGAATAGATTAAATGGCATATAATTGAGGCCCGACACATCTTAACGACTCGGTGACGAATGTGTGAGTGTGTGGTCTATCGCATTAACACGCAATGAGTTGGACAATATCGATCATGGGAATGTTCAGGGCTATTTTTGACTAACGTTGTCATGTATGCTTATCTGTAATTGTGTGGGTTGTGCTGCTGCTCGGATTTTCTATATATTCCCTGTTCACTTCAATAATCTTCAGTCGCGAGTCAGCGCATGTCTTCTCTCCTTTCTCGTCCCTATCTTTCGCTCTAGTAGATTCGCCGTGATGTCTCACATGTCCAGAAATCCAAGACATGACATTTTCTTGTTCACACTTGAGGCTCGAAACATAATATGGCAAAACCTTGTCTTTTCCAAGGGAAGTTCATGGCTCCATTAACACTGCCTCCTGCTTTCAGGACACAGAGCAGCATTCGTTGTAGAGCTTACCTGCGACACAGAAAACAGTTTTAGCTTGAGTGGAATAAAGTAGGAAAGAAGCACAAAATATCTACAACCTAATGGCTAATTGAAAGAAATCGAGGGTAGTGTAATAGTGAACATGCTGATATATTGGGTGCAAGATATATGCATGATATATTGTGATATTCAACACTACTACCAATGCCTTAGCCAACTATTTATTAATAACAAAGATTGTAGTATAACAGAGACACTGATAAAGTACTATTAGTGTTAAAAGTAGCAGTGCAGATTCCATAAAAACAAAGCGGGTCTTGTACTGGATGTCGTTCCACAGCTTGCTTGTCGCCAATAGCCAGTGTAAAGGAAAGAGGAGGAATGAGTGGAAAGAAAAAGAGCCAGGAGGAAGGAAGGTAAGCATAAAAGGACTTAGGATACAATAGGCAGACAAGGTTATTTAGACAGTAACCGCAAAAAACATCAATATCCAAGTAAAGATGTGCAAGACCAGCCACTTATATCAATGTCCAGAGTGAAAAGCTTGCTAACCTCATTTAGCCTAAATTATGTATTTATATATACTTGTGCTAAATGTGATCATAATTCTCTATAGCATAACTGGCCCAGTGAAATCAAAAACAGAGAGTAAGGGCGGTGAATTAGCCCTAGGCGTGATGTTTGAGCCTTCCTTCTGGAATAGAGAATGATCATTCAGTTGAACATCTGGTCGCCGAGACTAATACTGTCGAAACCGGATATATCTATTTCTAGGGTATCGAAAAATAGTTCGATATAGCGAAATTCAATATAAACATAGAGCCTTAAACTGCACTAAAGGTCATGACATATGGTCGCGTACCGATTGCAGGAATCAGGTACCCCAAAGTCCGGTCACGCAACATTAAAGCACTGTATTTCATTGAAAAAAATTTCTAATTTTCGACTGTTTTGTGATATGAGTATTGAAGTTAAAAACGCTAATATCGATCTTCTCGACACTGTTTACGTGCAAAAGCCTCGTATATTCTGTTTTGCCGGCACAATGCCAAATGAGGCTTAATGCTGACGCCAGTTCAACGGCTGAGCACGGGCGCATCTCCTCTGGAACAAAATTGTCCTCGTCGTCGCAGGAATCGCCTTCTTGGGCGCCAGCTATTCCGGCCACCTTATCCTCATTAGTGAGGTCAGCTACAGCCTTAGCTTCGCTGTCAGCATTGGTGAAGTCTTCAACAGTAACTCCCGACGGGACGACGCCGTGAAAATGGGACGAGTCGCGAAACGTATCATCTAAAATTTCAGGACATTCATCTGCAGCCACTTCAAGGCCGACCTTGCCAAAATAGTTGGCTACTGTGGCCTGTTTTAGTTCATTCCAAGCGCCGGTAATCATATGGATGGCACCGAGCACGTCAATCTTGAGATAAGTTCTCATGCGGAGGTTCAGGAGGAGTCGCTGAACAAGTTGCGTTCTCCAGCCAACCTTTAAACTATGGTCTGCAGGCTGCAGTTTAGCTATGGTGTTCGGCGGGAGAAACTTCAGTTGAATGTTCTGCAGCTAGCAAGCCATTTGATGGGCCAAGCAGTTGTCTAACAGAATTCATACTTGGCTTACCGACCTGCCCAACTCGGCATCTCAAGCCTGACGCCATTCAAGAAAAATCGGGTATATAACTGGCGTAGCAGATGGTAAGCTGCTTGCAATTCTGGAAGCAGTGCAGTGACGTGCTCTTTTCCATAACAAATGGACGCAGCTTGCACGGGCTATCCATATTTTGCCGCAAGAGAAACCGTCATATGCACTTTGCTCATTATCCTGCCGTGACATGAGCTCGCACGGAGGTCGAGTGCCGTATACGACAGTGTTTGTGAAAAGAGACCAGTCTCGTCTGCGCTGAAAAATTCGGCAGGTGAAAACTTTGCAGCCATCTTATGCCACCGCTCTGAAAGGCACTGCTAGATTTCCTGGATGCTTGCACCCGCACTTTCACCTGTAATGGCTTTTCCCAATATGCCGTGACGGTTTTGTAGCGATAGATACATTACGGTACCATTCAGAGCCTTGAGCGTGGCGGCGCCGCCACCCTGTGGCTGTCACGTAGTTGGTCACGTGGTGCGGTCGTGCGGTGCGGCGTCGTGGCTGATCACGTGGTTGGTCACGTGACCAAGTTCCGCTCAGCCGGCTGTAGCTATCGCGTCACTGCAGGTTTAACCAGAGCTAAACCACCACCAATTTTTGAAACCGTTGCAGCCACACAGTGCTACCGCAAAATTTTCTTCGCCAAGAACCATGGCAAACCATATGGCATTCTCCATTAACGTGCGCCATCCACGGGGTGTTTTTCGCTCGGATTTCTAGAAACCATGCATAAAGTGCCTCCTTAAGTTTGTCGAAAGCAGCAAGGCATAAACGACGTGCTCCCAATCGACTTTGCTGACCTGCTTTGAGCGTGATTTCCTGCTTGTCTTTCAACAGCGTACTTAGAGTGTTTCGCTGATCGCCGAATCTGTGCGCCATGGAGCACTTATTTTCACTATTCTCGGTGCGTCGGGTCACCTCAAACCTAGTAGCGAAGTCCAGATTCTTTCTCTTTTTTACGTCCGTAAGCTCACTTGATGAAAGCAGTCAGGAACGCTGCAATTGGCTCATTGAAAAAATTGACAAGCACAAGAAAACTGTGACAGCCTCGCACTGGCTGATAGAGTCGACTGGCATCGTGGAGTCAGTACAGTCAGCGAAGGAATGACAAAGGCAAAAAGGAAAAGGAAGGAGAGAGAGAAAAAAGACAGCGGAATTGTGCCGTTAGTGGTAGTTGTGCCAGCCGTGGGGCGCCATGGGCGCAACCACGACCTGGCTCTTTCCTGTTCTCTTGTCTCCCTCCCCACTGAGGAGGCGCTGGACTCACTTATGAGAGGTTTGACCGCTTTTCTCTCTTTCCCGAGGAGGCATCGCTAGCAAATTTCGCCGCTCGCTTCCGTGCTGCGCTCTGCGCGACCGGAGATACGATTGTCTTTGGGCAAAGCGCACCTTCCAAGGGCCCGGTGCGGCGTTCGGAACAGCGAAACTGGAGTTCGATACACTGCGCAACTGTCCAATAACTTTACATGGTATTTTCAAGAGGATAATCTTTGTGATCGATATAGCGAATAATTCAGAATATGCGGTTTAGATATATCCTGGCTCGAGTGTAGTTTGATATTATCACATAAATAAAAGTAGTAACAATAAAGCATGTCATGCAGCTGGACATTGTTCTAGGCACATAAGAGAAAATAGCATTAGGAATAACCAAGTATGCAATGTCTGTAGCTGCATATTTCTTCACGCACCTGTCTAAAACATATGCGCATGATTTGCCACAAGAGAGTGTTTCGTTTAGATGGGGTGCCTGCTATGGAAGTAGTGCACAATCAAGCTCGAAAGAAATGCAAACAGCGCCTATGAACAAAACAAAATATTTCACCTGTGTGCTTTCAACTTGAGTATGCAGCTAGCCTGATTACTGTGTCAGGATACGGGATCCAGCTTAAGTTCATATTTATAAACCCCTTCTAAACAAATATCTCGCTGTAAAGTAAAAGGTGCGCCACGTGTATGTTCGCATTTCATTCCAGGCTAACTGTAAAGGCAGAACGTGTCTCTACTGCATATCATTATCAGTGAAGGTTGTCACTTCCAACACCAAACAGATATGTGAAACCTCCAAGAACTCCTTGAAGGCAAGATTCTAGAGACACGCTTCTACCTACACACTGAGAGATGCGTATTTGATGTCTAGCATGGTGTATAAATACTTCTACATTAATAGCGAGCATGTAAGTTCAATACAAGGTGCTTCTGAATTTGGTCGACTAAAATTTGCTTGGGAGAACACAAAATGCTGAAGTGCAATCTATAGACACAATATTGCACGCTGAGTAAGCAACAAGAAAGAAAGAAGGGAATTCTCTGGAATCACCTTCAGTCATTCAAGACTAAAATGATGAGGCATGCTGATGCTGCTGCTTGAACAAAAGAAAATAGCGACTATTGCTTACTTACAATAAACGCTTTCTCTGAGCAAGCAACGAAACCTCTCGTAATTCTTGTTATGAAAAATGAATTTAAAGACTAGAATGCAAGACTCCATGCCATAATAATATTCTCCTCACACTTGGTTACACAAGCCAAGGTTTTAGCAGTATGCACTTGTGCATGTGTTCCCTTTGCGGCATCATCCTGTTGAAGCAACACAAAATATTTACTTCCCCATGAATCCGTGCACGTAGCATAAACACAGAAACTATTTTTTAAACTGGACAGAAATACAGCACCATAGTGGCATGGCTGACACACAACAAGCATAGGTAACTATGCAGGACCATGATCTAAAATCCTACACAACAGGCCTGTGAAGCTATAGCGGCTAAATCCTTGATAGTATTATTTAACAACCGTCTATATGTTCGTGCGCAACTGGTGAGAGCGCTTTACTGCAAAGCAACAGTAAACCTTTGCCTCTACTCTAATCATAAGTCCGCCTCATCGCGACTTCCACTAAACTTTTTTGTTCTCAGTGGAACAAAGCAAGCACACGAGGGCTCGAATGAGAACGATGCGACGTGTTATGCTATCACGTCAGCATCTTAACGCGAAAGGTGTACGTGCGCTCGACCTCGAATCAACCTCGAGTAGACAAAGATACTTATAAAGAAAAAAAGAAAAAAGAAAGCGGGGAGCTATCAAAGCTCACAGTGAACACAGAAGCAGCAGAACTATGTAGCCTAGCCGGTAATTCGAAGCTAAGCAGCACAAGAGAATATAAAAGAGCCAGGACTGAGCAAACAGAAAATCATGGAGGAAACCTAAAAGCAGCAACAAACAATGAGAGTATCTTGGAGCGAAATTTTAGCAATGGTAGACAGACAGCAATTAAGCCCAGATTTGTTAATGGTGCTATTAAGTATTTACGATGATGAATTGCAGTGTATGCTTAAGGACTTAAGTAGAGAAAAAACGGCGAGCATAAAAAGAGTACGCAGAAACCACAAGTGAATAACAATAGTATCGAAAGGGACCAACAGCCTATGATGAGTAGAGGAACATTTGAAGTAGTAAAGCTCTATGTTAGCCAAGTAGAGTTCGGAGAGCTACATCATGAGAAAGAAATTATCAGGAGATTCAGAATTGCCTGCAGTCAACTCGGTGGGCATCCTTGTGTTTTGAAGGAGCCTAGTGATGTTGCTGAAATGAAAAGCCACATCTTGGAACATGGAGGCTAACAAAGAGGCTTGAGATTAAATTCACGAAGAATATTAGGCCACAGAGATGAAAATGTTAGCAGTAACACTGGACAGTGGTAACACTGGCTTCAAAACAAGCCCGAGTTGTAAAATATTATGGCACAAATTAAAAGAAGAAAATTGGCCTAAGAAGAGCATACGATGCAGAGAATGAATGACCAAAGGTCTCTTAAGAGAAGAATGAATTTTATGATGGATCTTAATGGCACAAGGGCATCTGTGGCCAAAGAGTGCCAGAGCACAAGGTAATTTCGCCTACTCATCGTGATGTCAGAGACCCATTTCCCAATCATTTCATTCTAAATAAGCCAAGGACCAGGCCAGGAAACAGCTTATACACATCCTATCACAACAAAATGAATTTCAGCCGTAGAATGATATACCAGGAGACAGCGGATAATAAGGTCGGCAGATAAGATTAGGATATTTTTTAGGATGGTGTGGCATGTAGCTGATGCAAGACGCAGTACAGCCCGTTGTCCTGAAGTGAATACAAACTAATCTCTGGCGATAATGAAATTTTCTACACCCCTTCTCGAGCTATTCAGAATAAACTCAGGCTTCGTGCTTCCAAAAGAGGCAAATTTTCTCAGTGTGACAGAAAAAAATCATATATGCTCTCCCAATAATTGGTATCTTGGTGGTATCAGGTTCGGTTTCTCGTTTGTGGGGGTGTAACATCCCAAAACAACTCAAGCTATGTTGGACGCCGTAGTGAAGGACTCCAGAAATTTCGGCAACCTGGGTTTTTTAATGTGCACTGACATCGCACAGTACACGGGCCTCTAGAATTTCGCCTCTATCAAAATTTGACCGCCGCGGCCAGAATCGAATCCGCGTTTTTCGGGCCAGTAGCCGAGCGCAAAAACCACTCAGCCAATGCGGCATCTCTTGGAGGTATCAGGCTGCAGGTGCAGATGAATTAATCTTGGGTCAGAGAAGAGCTACGTATAGCGCAAAACATTTTTAGGCCAGCCATACACTGACAGCGGTTGATGAAAATTTGAAAACTGTTTTTGATTGCGCAAGCAATAACACCAAGTTTGTTTTGGTCATGTGATTATGTTAATGAGGCTCTCCTAGAAATCGAGGCAGAGCAAAACTTCTGGGTTCTCTGAAATTAGTTTCAATAGCAACAATCAAGAACAACAATGATTATTCAAATAGAAGTTTTATTCTTCAAGGTGCGCCCTACAAATTGTAAATTATACTGTAAAGTTATGGAGTGAAGTGTTTGTGCCACGAAAAGTAAGCCTCAGCAATAAGGACAACACAAGTTAAAGGTAACCACAAATTGCCCAAATCTTCACTGTTCTGCACAGCAAAAATGAAAACTAACGTGGATTCGGGCTTGTTGGTCAGTGATCATGGTTAAAGAATGTCGCGTGAAAAGACGTGCTCGCAGTCTGTGCCAGTCCTGCATACTTCTTCGTTTGTCCTCGTCTTTTCGCGTTGCATTCTTTAACCATGAAAAAAGAAAAAAACACCTCTTCACAACTGGAACAAAACAGGGTGATACCCAGCACACAATTGAAAAGTGTTTCATCCAAAGCCCTAGTCCGGTGTTCCGGCACTCTTCAGCCAGTATGTCATGAAATGTACCTTAGTTCTGGTAGCTTTAAAGAGAACACAGCTGTTCCGGCATTTTGATATGTGAACAGTAACCCTCAATGACCACCATGCTGAATGCTTTCAAAAGGATGTTCTAATAACAAGACTGTAGTGAAATGCTAAGCAAGTTATGCTGGTGTAATAATGCAACGCCGTTAATCTGCGAGTTCGCTACCATGCAACTCTGAGATAAATTCTACAGTTTTGCTATCGGATGCAAAAAAGCTGAGTATTTTGTAAACAAAAGTCAAGAGGCTGCAATTAAACGGCACAATGGAAGTGCTGTGGTGCAGCAATAGCTATACAATGTACATTTTAGCAACACAGTAAAACATTATATTTTATTCTTAATTATCCAAAGTTAAACATATTTTTGTTTTCCTTGCTCTCATGCAAAATTAAGTTTAGATCGTGAAAACGCTCAAAAAGACAAGGACACAAAAAGGGATGGATACAGAGTGCGCTTATTTACAGTGTCTTTTTGAGCGCGTTCACCATCTAAACTTGGTTATCGAACTAGCTCAAATGCTGCCGTCATTCTATAATTAATACTTTCACAAAGTGAGAGCTCCTTTATCTTTACAAGGTGCGCCAAAACTAATGCAAAAGTTTTTTGATGACATGTTTTTTCTAAGAGTAAACACAGCCTGAAGATTTTGCAAGAATATTTGTCTTTGATTCTACCAATGTAACATGCAAGAGTTCAGTGAAATGTCCCTCTGCCCAGCCTGATCATTCCTTGCAAGCAGGGTATAATGCACCATGAAGGGCAGGCTATGCTTGATTTTTAAGTTTTCCTAAGAAAGCATGCACGTGCAACCCTTCTTCTGGCTTGTATGCAGCAGGTTTGTCCAGCTAGGTGAACTGTGGTTTTGCAATAAAGATTTAATGGTAGTTGTGAATCGAATGGCTTTATAAAATGCATTTAACATACTTACAGGGGCTTTAACAGCGCCTAGTGTAAGCAACAACAGTGTGGGGACCGCAGCTGTGGCCCAGTGTTCTGAGCATCCGCCTCGCAAGCAGGCGGTGCGAGGTTCGATACCTAATGCCACCGGGTGCCCACCGGTGACACAATCGGTACCAGCTTTGCCATGGTTTGCTGCTCGCCTTATTTATTTTGATCAGCTTATGAAATAAGCCGTTCATCCCATGTTCCGTAGAACAAAATAACCTGTGCTATGGTGCTCTTGGCCACCGATGCCCTTGCGCCATTAAAATCCATTATCATCAACATCAGTGTGGCCAGCAGCGCGTGCATGCCCCCGTGATGACGAACAAGAAAAAGCGGCTGAGGACAGTAGTAGCAGCTCCCCAGGCTGAAACAGTATGCTAGGACCTGCAGGCGAAATCACGATACCTGTTGCGTTGAAACAGGGAAATAATAAAGGCCTTTCTCAAAGAGCACGAGCGGCCACATGTTTTCTTCGAAGCTGCCACAAGTAGCAAAAATTGATGCCTTCTTTTCCTTTCTTTTGCACTTCTGTCAAACCACACGTGTTTTGATATTTGAAAACCTGGTGCTCTACTGCACCACTCCGCATAAATTTTTAAACGCGAACGTCAAGGTCCATGATCATTTTGCTCGTTATCCATGCCACCGGTGCTTGCCCATCAACTTTCAACGACCTGGACCGCATTAACAGGAAGACTTGAGCAGCAAGCATTGCAGAGCTGTCAAATTTGTGTGCTATGAGAACAATTTGGCAATAAATTTTCAGCGCAGCAACAATCCCGGAAGAGGACATTGAGGAACGTTTAACATATATTTTGTTTGTATATGCTTGCTGTAGACTCAAATCAACTTAAGACTATAAACACGTTCCGCAAGAACGCTTGGAAAAAGCAAGGAAATAAATAAAGGCTTACAGACAACAAAAATTGCATCACTGTAATTAGTCAACATTCTTTAACTGTCTCTACAGGACACAAGAGTTTGACATTTAGAGGTGTAGGTTGAATTAGTGGAAATCACTTTACCTCTAGAATTTCTGCACATAGAGCAGTTGCTGAGTCTTGAGCTAAATGGCCAGTATAAAGCGCGAAAGAAACATGCTGCATAGATACAAAAATGATTTGTGTGCTTCCTCCTACACGATATCAGTTAATCATATTATAGTGTATGTAGGGCATCAAATGCACGTGCAGAACACATACATGTACTGCCTTCGTTCATATCTTACCTGTTATGTGCTGTCATGTCCGGTTATGCGCTGAGAAAGAAACAAGTAGTGAGCAGTGTTGTGTTACGACCTTTCTTCTGGTGGAATTTGAATCATGTGAAGTGCAGCTGAAAGAAATTGTTTTATATATAAGTATACTTCATGCAACAAAACAAAAAGTGCTCAGCCCGTTGATGAGCTGTGGCTTAAACTTATAGCGAGCAGGTTAGTATTATATTTTACATATGATACAAGTCAATGATGCTGGAGGCACAAAACTGTATATTTTGGGGTAACAAGAGCTATTCTGAGCAATCATGCCTCCAAGATATATAAGATATATTGCCAATATACATGCTCCTGAATCATCTAAAGTTATTCTTAGGAGTATTTAGAGGAAGAGAGATTTGATAAATCAGATTTGATAGAATAGGCCTTTTATGAACGAGTTGGAAATGTAAAGAATCTGACTTTAAGACGACGCTGTGCATGCTGTAACGCCAAAGTAGTTGCATACAAGCAATTTGTATTCTACACCCCTAGTTTTATGGCCGGTCTGTACTGAACAATTTTCAATGAAGGTAGTGAAAACTACGTGCTATAAAACAGACCTTTGCTTGCTAAAAGCGACAAACAAATACTGTTTTTTAAGGAAGGCAAGACGTTACAAAATTCCTTTTACAGGTTTTGAACTTCAGGCTAGTTATTTGAAAATATCAATCCCTGACCTGCAATGACTGAAGTTTCAACAAATAACATTTCTATTTTAACAGCAGAAACACTTTCTCATTTGACGAACGACATTTCAAAAGGCTGTGTTTCATGGTAGCTATCTAGTAGCCCTGATAAAGAGAAACCAGGCACGACACAACCAAGCCCATGTAGCCAGAAAATGGCACATTTTCAACTATATGCTCATGATGTAACTTTATATCAAGTGTTAAACAATATAGATTCCTTGATTTTCTTCATGATTTATCACTGGTGTATACATGCAAAGATAACCGTGCAAGATGAGGTTATATGTACATTCTAAGGGCTTACTCGAAAGGGTACTCACCATACAAGGAGTGCATGGTAGTGAGAGAACAGGCAGATGGTTTCTTGATACTCACAAAGTCAACAAGAGAGGAGAAAACCTCAGGATGCATGCCAACGTTTCGACACGAGAACTTGTCGTCAGAGGTCAACATATCCTGAGGAAACTTAGAATCTCTCAAGTACAGAGTTGTCCACTCAGTGCGAACACGTGAGCGCAAGGCCGTCATCTTTCGAGGGCTACTGCATCCGATATTGCCGCACATCGAAGCGAAATGGCAGGTGACACGAAGCACCATGTCTAGGTCCATCTCCTCCTGCGCCATTTTGAAGTGATGAGTGGCTGTGTCGCATGCGGTGGACCTCTAAAGAGTGCGGCCATGCGCTCGTATGTTTGCACGGAAAGTGGCCACTGAAAGGCCTTGAACATTGTAAGAGATTTTCCCAGTACATCATATTGCTGACTTATCGTTTCTTTCACCCTCCCCCTCCAACCCAACCCGTCATTTCCCCTTCAATCCACTTTCACCCTCATTTACTTTTTTCTTCAATTTATCGCTATACTTTTACCTTATGACCTGCACCTCCTGCTCTCACTTCTAAGAAAACCTTGGCTTCCACACTCCTCCCCCTTTTTATCCTTCAAGTTTTTTGCCCCCCCCCAGTATTTCATTCTGCCATGCTGCATAATTTCTTTATCATAGTTATTCTGGTAAAAGCAGCCAGCCATACCAAGCCAACTGTTCAAGCTAGACACAATGCCTTTCAGATCCACTACCTCTCCACGCTCTACACCCCTGGACTCCTTTCTACTTAGCTAGCCATTTTTTCCCAGTTTTGCAGGTCAACCAGTTAATTCTCTATAACAGTCATCATGCCTGGACTAGACTCACGCTTCCATCTTAACCCCCTTCAAATATCGCAGTCTTCTCCCACACACCAGGCCTTACTCCTCGTAGTTAAAACCCTATTCAAACTCTGCCAATGACGAATGCTTTGCCAGACGAAGACAACTCCCCTTTTATTTTCCTTATTCTGTTTGTGAAATACCAGGGATAGGGGTTCTAGCAGCCATTCCACACTCAAGCACATTTTTAGTGACACGAAAGACTCAGGGCCTTTAATCCTGACGACATTCTGAACCATGCTTTGGTGACTTAGTATATCAAAATACTGGAAATGAGAAAAACAGCTAATCAGTGACGGCTATTGTTTGCTATATGTGAACTTAAAACATTCTACTACAACAATGAAAAGAAACCACCAGCATTGCGATCAGTGTACAATTTGGCTGTAACATACCGCCCTAGCATGATAATCTAGTTAAACATAAATTCTCATTTTGCACGTCCAAATTGCATGCATTATTTATAGAAAGCGCAAGAACAGAAACTTATACTTAGTGCCAAAGTAGAAAGCATAATAGTACCCCTCAGGAGGTGTTGGTCGGCAGCTGCATTGAGGAAGGCTTTATAAATGGCAATCCAGAGTTGCAGAAAAATCAGATATAAGCACAATTCATTTGAGACCTAGTTTGGAATCTGAGTGGATTGGCCGCCATTATTTTAGCAACAAAATGATACTTTAGCAGTCATACCTGAAGCAGAACAGTTTTACCCCTAGCAAGTCAAACACTACACCCAGTACCAAAGTAGTGCTAAAATTAGCCAGAATCGTTCCACCAACCGTAAGAATATGAAGTAAAATAGGACAAGTTTGATGATTTCATTGTGTCACTTCTTAAGAGACTAGAGAATCAAATTTTTGTTTGAGTGTTTTCTTCTCTCAAACAATATGTTAGACATTCTTATACATGAAGTACCCTGTGGCATTCGTGTACTACTGTTAAATAATTTATAACTGAATTTCTCTCAATAACGCTGTTTCAGTTTAATCAATCGAACGATGACTGTGACACGTAGTTGGTGTTTATGTCACATGGGGCATAAAACATTGGCTATATAATTGCTGGCAGGTCAGTTTTTGTCATTCCAGTTATTGGAAGAGGCTGGTTTAAATGTTCTAGGGAATTAAAACTACATTTCGGCGATTATATTCGTTTTTCTAGTGAATCACGTGACCAAAACAAGTCTTTTGTTCTCAAAAAGCTACAGAATTACTTTCGCGAAGTAACTGAAAGTGAGTAACTGAAAGGGCGGAAGTTATTTTAGCTCCCTTTTCCCCGGCATTGGACTCACCGGTGGCTCCACTCTGAACATCGATCAGTCCTCGATGCACTTCCATGTGAAAGTACTAAAAAGTCACTGACTAAATGCAGCATGATGTGGCACTTATTTGCCATCCATCTATCCCCGGGCACTTCGAAGTTCCTGAATGCAATGAATACCAGTCAATATCTGCACTATAGGTGAAGTTCCTCGTGGTGTGGTTTCATGAAGAGTATCATATTCGGCCACAGAGATTAATCACTGTATTTTCATTTTTTTCTTTCACAAGAAGAGGCAATCACAGTCAATGCTGCTTAATCTAGCCATGGTTTAAAGGTGAGTCGTTCGGTCTACAAAACGCAAACAACATAAGAGAAAAAATGTAATTATAAATTATCTATCACTTGTAGGCAAATGCCATTCGGTAATCCATTGATTCTAATGTGTAACACATCGTTTGGCAGAAAAAAATGCGCAATAAAATTAGGCGTCTGTAGTCCTTTAAGCACCCTGCGTTAAGGCATCAGGTCATAATTCAAATTTGATTTGCCAGGCTGTGATATCAGGTCATCCGAGTGATTTTCACAATTCTTACAGTTCATGCTTCTTGTGCAGCTCATTCATTTACTATTTAATCTGTGCAGTGACTTTTTCTGGCCTTTGCCTGTGCAAAAACATCAAGGCTTCTGTCACCAACAGTGATAGGTGTTAAAAGGGGATTGAGAACAGAATAAAAAATTAAAAAGTACAAGTATTTGGTTCTCACAAGGCTACAGAATTACTTTCGCGCAAAGATGAATGTTCGAAATATCATCATGAAGAGTATCATAAGCGGCCACAGCGATAATCACTGTATTTTTCTTTTTTTTCAAACGAACAGGCAATGACACTTAATGCTGCCTAAACTAGCCGTGGCTTTTAGGTTTTAAGTCTATGCATTGAGCAACTGAAAAGGCGGAAGTTATTCTAGCTCCCTTTTCCCCGACTAGCTATGGTCTTAAGGTTTTATATCTATGCTTTGAGCAACTTAAAGGGCGGAAGTTATTCTAGCTCCCTTTTCCCCGGCATTGGACTGACTCGTGGCTCCACTCTAAACTTCGATCAGTCCTCGATGCAGTTCCATGTGGAAGTACTAAGAAGTCACTGACGGCATGCAGCATGGTGTGGCACTTGCTTGCCATCATTCTATCCCCTCGCACTTCGAAGTTCTTGAATGCATTGAATACCAGTCAATATCTATCTGCACTATACGTGAAGTTCCTCGTAGTGTGGTGCATCTTGACACAAGTTGACGATATAAAGAAGTTTGGGGGTTGAGATGGCCGCAGCTGGCAGAAGACAGGATTAACTAGAGAGGTATGGGAGATGCCTTTGTCCTGCAGTCGATGTAGTCAGGCTGCTGCTGCTGCTGCTGCTGCTGCTGATGATGATGATGATGACAAACACTGTAGTGTTGGCCCGGGGTGGGCCGAGTGATAGGAGCCACGACTCACTGGCTTGAAAATGACGCCAGAGGATTTACTGGACAAAGAACAGGAATTCCAACACTGAACGACCCTTACGTGTCTAACCAGTGCATGCACTCGAGAGGTTATTGTTGCTTTGGACGCAGCTGTCCATCGAAGTTTTGAGTCTATCTCGAGAGAAAACATGGGGTAAGGTATTTTCTGTTTTGCTGCCGAAGGCAAAATAGCGAACGAGTGGAGTTACCTTGCTGTTCATTGTCAATATCTACTGCACCAAGCAAAGAAAACTACGGTATAAGAAATACAGCATTTCATATTATGCTTTGACCAAATGTAGTGAGATTGAAACAGACTAGAGACTTGATTTATAATGTTTTCACTTCTTACTTTGCACCAGAGGAAAATAAATTTGTCTGAAGATGACCTACTGCTTGCCACTGTCCTAGAAGAATCAAATCCAGGTCTCAAAAATCTACAGAGAGAATGCTGATGCTGCAAGTGCATTTCTCTGAACTGTTTTAAAATATATTGAAGTTACCAATTTTTTACTACCTCATTACATACTGTAATCTTTGCAAGGAATACGAGGTTGATGGACTGGGAAAAAGTGTGAAATGGTACCTTTGGTAACTTGGCACCTGGAGAAACAGCTGGCCTACTGGGCGCCCCCGCGGCTCTGCTGCCAAGCGCCCATAGCAACAGTAGACAGTTGTCCAAGTTCAAAAGAACCATGCGAATAATTACCGAAAACTTAAAGTTAAGGACAGCGGAAGCATGAAACAAAACAGCTTTACAGCTCTGTTGCAGTGGAATGAATGGTTCCAAATCTCTAGGCTATATCCGGTAATAAATAAATTCAGAAGACCATCTCGTGCGCAGAATGACCTCAAAGCACATTCGACACACCGTGCCAAGATGTACAGTTTCTGCTTATTTGAATCCAAACGTTACACGCTGATCGACCAGTGTTACTTCAAATAGAGACAAAAAGCGCATGCACGTTGTACTGATATTATAGTGAACATAACATGCGACGAGACGCAGGGTTACAATACAAATAAAAACCGGTTTCAAAGTTTCAGAACAAAATGCTCACCTTCTCACAGGTTCGCCAAACCGGAGACGTTGCCGTGTGGCTGTCGCCAGTGCCGCGAAATTTACTTGAGCAATTTCAGTCGATTAAAGTTTCAACTATTCGCACCGACTACAGAATTCACCCCTGCAAACATGTCTGCAAGTTTGGCGCGCATCCGCGCCATTTACCGTTTACAGAGCTGCACGGGAAATTCATAGCGTCAATCGCGTATTCGCGTCCATACTCACGTTGCTGACGTGGCAAAGGCGCAAAGGTAAAAACAGATACGATGTATTTAATTTACGGTAGATTTTTTTTGCTGAACACCTGAATGGCTTGATACAATAATTTTTTTTCTTTTCGTTGCATGAACGTTGTTGCCATCAGGGCTCCACTGCATTTGGCCATGGCTAGCCATGGCAAAGTCGAATCACTATTCAAGCCTGCAGTCGAATGTAACCAAGTGCGCAATGTGGAGTTGAGTGAAGAGGTGCTTTGGGATGGCTTTTGCTGTTCCGTGTTCGCTGCGTGTGTCCTGCGCGTTGTATTGTCGTTAGCGTGTATGTGTATGTGTGTGGCCCGAACGCTGCATTGGAGTGTACAACCGCACCGCTTGCTGTTCCGTGCGGCATCGATGCATTGTAAAACGATCATGCAGAATGTGTGTTACAATACCAGTGGCCCTGCACAAAAAGGGGACTGAAGCCGACGGAAAAGCTTTCCTGCCTGGGAATGCAAGAGTCTGGCCAGCAACAGTCGACACGCGTTTCGGTGGAAGATTCCGTTTATCACACCAAAAAATTCAGCACTGTCCAGCAGCACTGTGGAGTTGCAGCTGCATCATAATAAACACCTGTGTGGGGTTTGTAACAAGGTTGTTGGGTGTGCACGTGGCCGTGAGTGGTATTCGTCGAGCCGCGCCACTCAGGACGTGGCACCGGTTGGTACTTGAAGAGGATCACTGTTTGCCCGCGCCCTGGCGCCTCACAATTTTTCACGTAATTGAGCTGTCGCAAATATTACAGCCGCATCGTTAAAACGTACCGTCTGAAAGCACAATTTTTATTTTTTTTGAGGGAAGGTGTGGGGGAACGAGCGGCTGCTCAAATGTCATATTATTATTGAGCATATTTTCTAAATACGTCCCTGGGTGGCCCTTTTTCGCCTCTTGGTTGCACGGCAAGCAATGCATTTATTGGGCAGAAAATATTTGTTCTTGTGCTGGCACAAACTTAATGGTTGCCATTATACTGTGGTGCCATGTTCGAAAAAAACTTATCATTGTACAGTCTCCTTGCAGAATGTCTAATGGGGTAATAAATTGCTGAGCAATGAGTATGCAAAGTGATTAATGCGAGGAACATTACTGAATTACTTCACACTTGACGTCTTCTATTGTAGTTAGTTGTTACGCATGCCTTGGTGCCTGCTGCTTTCCAATGTATTGAATAGAGACATGTTAAGCTCCACTCAGCAGCTTTTTCCCCTGCACTCTCTACTGGTCAACATGGTACAATAAACTGAACATAATGTGTGCTTGCTCAGACCTAGCTTAGATTACATTTCACACTTTACTCTCTTGGCCGATCGGCATTATAGAGAGGAGTAGGTGGGTAACAAAAACAATTGTGTAATAGGCAGATTAATTAAGATGATTTTACACAGCAGACTTTAGGCGTTGGAAGCACTGATGGACATCACGCAAGCAGAGAAGATGTCACAGCTGCTAATGTAGAAAAGTACAGATCTGCGTGAGTTTGTACACGACTTAGGGTCAACACTAGCAAAAAATTAAGAAGTCGCAGAGGACTGAGTCCGGTGTTAAAACTGTAGTTAGCACAGAAAAGCACCTCCCATGAAGCCAAAATGACTAAAAATTTTTATCTGAACACTGACATTTGAAAATGAAACTCCTTTTTGGACAGAATAAAAGCCAGGGCTCATTGCTCATTGGGACGTTGCTTGAAAGTTCATGCCTAGTCGTTCCGCTTCCTATATGGTCATTTCACACTCAGCAACTGAAATTCCATCAAAAAGGAACATCTCCAATAACCCTATTGCATTTGAGGTACACACGTCTAATGTTAAAGGCTTAATGTTTCATCTTAGCGATTTTGGTAGATATAAACATTGCCGCATGTAAGAGGCATGTGGTAGCCTTGTAGAGGGATTATTTCGTAAGTCTCGCAGCGTTTTGTACAGTGCTTGCATGTGTTAATATTTGCATTGCAGTAATATGTTAATAAAGCCAGAAAGCTTGTAACTGAGAAGTAAAATACATTATTCATGCCATGTTTTAGCCACATTCTTAGTATCATAAAATAAAATGCGAATAAGGAACTGCTCATTTTTTGTCAGCTTTTTTTCGGAGCATTGATCAAGTTAGCAAGGTTATACAGTCTTCTGTGGCTGTCGACAGGCCCACATGTTTGTCAAAGCTGCCGAGTACATGATGGGTAATGTGAGTGCAAGTTCAATAAAAGATGGATAGGAAATTCTTGCTTTCAGAGTGCTTTCCAGAAATAAAAAGTAATTATTTCCTATTCAGGATGAGGGAACACTAACGATGGTGCACATCCACTTTGTGACTGTAGCAATTATGGCTGCTCGCTGCTTTTTGGCAGCGTTTCATTCATCTGCAGGAAGAGTGGACATGAATGAGCGCTTATAGTTACCTAATAAAGTAAACATTGCAACGAACAATATTTTGTTATGCTTGTGCTTTTGTTATCCATGAAGGAGTTAGCGTTTTTGATTGATAGTTGTGTAGGAGAGATGTGACTGCTACATGGTAATGCACTCCCAGAATTGTTTGCTTATGCTTATGGTTTTGCTCAGTGGCTCGTTTCCTTACCAAACGGCAGATAGAAATTCGGCTTTAAACTTGTGCACTTTCATAATATTTCCAATGTATCTTAAGCTGGTGTTCAATTTCAATTTGGAGAAGTTGTATAACCGTTGTCCGCGCATAAATGTTTTCTAACTGTTCATCTCATTACGCTGCATTTCTCACAGAAAGAAAATGTTGCAGTAACGTTTTGGATAGACGGTACCCAGTCACGTGGCTAGCAACGTGGTGCAAACGTTTTTTAATGAAGTCAACGTTCTTCTTTTAACATTATAGCAAAGTGAGTTTTTTGTTATTCAACGTTAGTCCTGATTTGCCATAAACACGCAACTTTGCAGCTTAATTGTGCGTTTCTTGGGTCTAATCCGATTATCACCCCTTCTCTGATCTTCACCTTTGCACATATTGCTAATCTCATAAGACATGATCACGGTGATTCGCCATGCTCCTTTGTGGACATTGTTGACAAGAGTAAACCAGGCGGATCAGAAATGGGACGTCATGTGACGCATAAACCGCGGGCCAGCGGTTCGTTGTGTCAAAGTGGCGTCGCATCATAAGCACCTTTTTTTCTGTTTTTGCTGCTTTTAAGCAAATTTTTAGTGCAGTCCTTGGTACACAACGCCGATGAGGCCTACCGTCGGGTGTTAAGTTGTGATCCCTAAAATAGAATGTTTAGGGTTTTTCCCCTGCAGTGACTACGGTGGAACACCGGCGTTTCCTTCATTTTTGGACTGAAGTACGGTCATTCCCTACGTTTCATCCAAAGCAGAAATTGTTCCATTTTTAAAACCTAGAATGTCTACGTTATAGGTACATAATTTTTTGCAGTGTGGGCTCAGCACCTTAACGGCAGAAAGTTACGGCCATCCGTGAGATCTTCAGCTCTGATGCCATTCAAAGCTGATGTCACTTGCCCCGAATGACTTTCCTATAAAGCTCCACCGTAACACAGGCTAGCTGCAAGTATAGACAATTGCCGACGACACTGTTTTACTTCTCTATAACTAAGGCCAGCTGCGAGCACTTGCCCTGCAAATTACTTTAGCAGCTCAATAAAATTTAGTTCACCCACCTAATACCTCTGGAAGAAGAAAACTGACGCAACACAAAATGTTGCTATTCGTCTTGTGTCAGCATCCGCCAAGTTTGTGGTAGTGGCGGGCTGTAACTGTAGGTGTCAGTATAGGCCCGCCAATTTTCCACCCAGTGAGCGCGCTCCCATAGTCTGATACTGGGCTTTCTATAGGGCGACATGTTTGGAAAAACGGGGCACTTTCTAGAACGTAGAGAAACGTGTTACTCAATATGCTTTTTGGCATTGCAGCCATTGCGCCTAAAGCGATTGAGCCTCATAAAATCTGATGCGACATTCCGGTCAGTTGGCCGAACAAGGGGTGCTTTTTGAAAATGTGTCATGTGTCATGTTCTATCTTGTTGCACTAGCGGTACACACGGATCGAGACCATGAGAAAGGTGCTCTTTGGAAGGAAGGAGGTTCTGCAGGCATGCTGCCACGTAGGCAGTTCACTAGTGAACTAAACGTGATGTTTTCGTGCTTCAATGTGTAGAAGAGAATGCTTCGCTTAAATAGAAAGTGGCGCCTTTTCAATGCATAGAGTTATGAATTACAGCATCTATTTAATGCAACTAGAGTAGAATTTGTGGGGAAGATTTCGGTTAGTACTTATCGTACTCAGTAATTCTTGACAATGGCATTTTTGACGAGGATACGTTTTACCACCGCATTTTTTCAAATTATACAAGATTTCAATATAATTATCAAAATAACCACAGATAACCCGACGGTGGTAATGCATTTTTTTCGTAATAAACATTTACTTATTTCCCCAAGCGTTCCCCATTTATTTTTATGGCAGTCTTAACTAGTCGATGCGATCGGTAAAAAGGCTTTAAAAGAAAATTTTTTCAACATATGAGAATAATGGACCATTATCTTCAACATCTCCGCAACAGTGTCTAAAAATTATACAATTTTCAAAATTTTTGGGCGAGTATGTTGGACCTGTTAAATTGCAGCGGTAAGGCTTTGCGTCGGGACCAATAAACAGCGGCTTTAGGTAGTTCTCAGCCTGTCTAAAATATTCTGCCGAATTCATACAAGGCTAATACTGATGTGAAAAAGGCTGTCTAGGAAGGCAGCTTTTTATTGCAGATGTATAGAGTTGATCACACTTGTTTAGGGTATTGGAGCGGTGTGCTGCGGAGCAAATGAAGTGAAATCTTTTCGCAGCTGATGTGCTAGGTGAAAGCCGCTTGTGCCTGTGCGGCTCAAAGGTCTATTAGGCTGCTCTCAAGTGCAAGTATCTTTAGTACATGTCAATACCTGCTTTAAAATTTCGTTTTATTTCCGCGAACGGCGCACTAAAACGCTCCAGACAAGTGTAATAGACACTGTACTTAATGAGTTTTCTTTGCAAGAAATTCACCCAGCTCCTGGTTATCTATGGAATGGTGGCACACTTACCTCTAGTCGACTTGGCGCATATCAGGCCTTGCTCTGGATACACTCTACGGTAGGCCATCATGCTTCTGTTGCAATCATCTCGCGAGCCGATCTCCATCTTCAGTTGCATCAAACTGTCCGTGGCAATGCGT
Source organism: Amblyomma americanum (assembly GCF_052857255.1). Classification (NCBI taxonomy): domain Eukaryota; kingdom Metazoa; phylum Arthropoda; class Arachnida; order Ixodida; family Ixodidae; genus Amblyomma; species Amblyomma americanum. Next base: position 144,965,400 of record NC_135503.1, read on the forward strand.
CCGAAGCGGTCGTCGGCACCCCAACCAATGGCGAAGGACGTCTTCGCTTTTACAGAGCTATTCTCACCTGTTTTTTCTGCAGTGATAAATTTACAATATTAGAGATTTTTTTTATTCTCTCCCAGTGAAGACATGTGACGGTAGACAATAAGTTGCGATTACAATAGGGCTTTTCAGGCAAACAGCAAAATGTAGGAGCTTGATCTAACAAGTCTGTTTCCTGGCACAGACTCAAGCGCAAGACACGCAGTCCTGACTGTGTAGATTGAAAAAATAAAACAACCACACCTGCGCTATTGAGGTATATGCGGTACGTACAGGCCTACAGATGCATGATCGATTGACTGATATTTTCAATAATCGCTTGTTTGCGCCGCTTAAGTTATGCGCGTTTACCTTTTACTTATGTCCACCATGGTTTCATGGAGGACCTCGACATGAAACATGGAGACACCATATCAAGCTATGATTTCGCTGCAAAACTGCGCGCCGATGAAATGGAATAGAATACGGGGAAAGTTGCAACGGATTCATCTTATAGCAGCGCGATACACAGGACGAAGTGAAGAAACAAAAGGCGACACGAGCACTGTCCAACAACTGAATTTTTTTTACTTCTAGAAGGATTTGTTATATAGGCACCAAACACAACAACTAAAACCAAAAAACACACCAGAAACCGCCATACCTCTTAAATATCATACGTGCGCGTACGATCTAACTCGACAAATCAAACAACTGCTAGGTGCCACCATCACTACGAAGGAGCAAGTTTATTGCAAGTTCGCATGGACGAAGGATGGAAAAATCTGTCCATGTCTAGCTGAGGCGAGAACTGTACTTGGGATCTACAGCTCGTACCACCTCGAAAAATTGACTGTGCAAGCAGCCACGCCATTACTGGATGTCAGTGATGCACTTGGCCCTCTACATAGTCTTCAATAGTTATTTTCTGCTATTCTCATGGTTGTGCAACCCTGAAATAGCAAAAACGTTCATTACAAGGGTCTTTTATCATTTCTACACCAAATGCGCGCTCATTGGAAAATAAGCATTCATTATTTAAACAATGCAAAGAACAATTTTTTTAACGCGGTATTGATAGGTCCAACCTGCTGAGAGGATATTTATGTGCCCTTTATATTACACAACTATCAAAATTTTGTGACTAGTCGCCCGCTGAAGAGTGGTGGTGGCGTGATGCTACTGGTTAAAAATACTGTCAACATGAACGCTGTTCCACAGTTTACACTGACGACTCACAGTTGTGAAATACTAACAGCGCGTGACAGTTCAACGTTCTCAGTTCTTTATCGTCTTCCTAAAGCTTATGTGCGAAATTTCGTGCTTTTTATTTAAACCCTTCCACTTTTGAACTTTTTATTAAACACCCACCTTCTCTTGGTGGTGACCTGAACATTGATATGATTAAAACTGCAAAAGCTAAAAATGATCTGTCAGCATTAGATTCGAATAGAACTTCAATTATTATAGCTGAAACAAGGCATATCCCATCCCTGTTAGCTACTCTACTCGATCTGTTCATCACTAACGGCGGTAAAAGTATTTCTTCTTGTGGTGCGCTTGCTATTGACAGTAGTGTCCACTTGCCCATATTCGTCTTTATTCACGGAATACACCCACGGGGCTCACAAACGATGCACCTATTTTTACACAAAATATAACCGAATGTTCCTTGGCATCTTTTCGAGCCGATGTTCAATGTCATGACTTGCGTCATGTTCTTGCTAGCACTGGTATCAATGCCATGTACCAATATTTTGTGTCTGAAATTACTGCACTTTCCCGAGAACACTTTCCGTACGTAGTGCGATGAAGAAACAAAAATCACGGAAGCGATGGGTACAACGTGATCTACCTAATTTGATTAGTGCAAAAACCTCGTTTAGTGGAAGTTTTTGAGTAGCTAAGACAATTGCATGACACGCATACATAACGTACAGAAATGGGTTAAGTAAAGAGGTCAAAACAGCCAAGGAAAAATACGTTGCTACCTCTTTGAACGAGGCATCCCGAAACATTGAAACCCTAATAGAAGCGCTAATTAATGTCATTAAACCCAGAATTCGTTCCTGTTTCAGCAGCATAGTAATTAGCTGTGAACATATCAGCGGCACTCACTTTTCCATTGCATTCAATACGCATTATGTGTCCATCGTGGAAACTGGCACCTAAGGAAAAAGTTAGCCTCCCACTACTGGCTGCATGCCAAATAACTCTGGAAGTATGGTATTCTTTTTCAGTGGTGAAAGTGAAGTGATTCATGTATTTAATGTCTTCAAAAATCCAAAATATCTTGATTCTAATGACGTGCAATTTGTCCCCATTTAGTGTATCATTGATGTCATAGCACCATTGTTGACTAAAATGAATAATTTAGCCTTTGAGGAAAACTCGTTTCCACAGCCCATGGAAATAGCCAAGGTTAGTGCGATACACAAAGGGGATGTTGAAAATGATATAAATAATTTTAGGCCTATCACAATTCTCCCAATATTATCTAACGTGTTTACTCATTTCAAGAAAATCATTCGCTCATTTCGTTTCGTCAGCAAGATTTTCTGAAAAGAAAATACCCAAAATTAGCACATTTAACGCAAAAGAACTGATAATAGACGTCCTTGTGAAAAGCAACTCGTTTTGGGCATCCATATCTAGGTTTTTCAAAAGCATTTCACTGCGTTCATCATAAAACCTTGTTAAATAAACTTCAGCAATACGGGACACGTCGAAATTCGCATTCGTCAATGGATTCGTGAATGACTCACTTCGTTGCCGCTGTTTCTTTTCTTTTTTGTCCTTCTGTTACCCTTCTCTCGTGCAGTGTAGCCTACTCGACATCGCATGGTTAACCTCCCTGCCTTTCCGTCCTTCTGTTTCTCTCTCTCTCTAATGCTCCGGTATGATCATTCTTTGAACTCAAGTATTTCAGTCGCAATAACCAAAATTCTAGCACTGAACCGGAGTCCCTCGAAGGAGTATCCTCGGTCCCCTCCGATTTGTCCCTTATATAAACCATATCTTTTTCATTATAATGAGGTTTAAGGTATCGTATTTGCAGATGATACCGCAGTGTTCATTAAGGGGAATAATCAAAATGAAATAAAATGCACGACAAATCCTTGCATTAAAGTCGATTGAGCATTGATCCGAACCTAACCTCCTTAGAATAAATGCAAAAATGACAAGCAGTATTCTTTCCCGCGAGAAACACCGCTGTTGCTCCAACAGCAAAAGAATTCCCAGCAAATGAAGAAATTGATGTACAAACGCACGTTAAATCATTTGGGGTCTCTTTCTCAGAAAACCTAACCTGGCATAAACACGTTCAACACATTTGCTGCGGACTAAATATAATAGAGAAAATATTAAACAGGAACCGACATACGTTTTCAACAAAAGAACAAAAGAATGGTATACAACGCCTCAATTTTATCCACACTCATTTGGTCACCTTGTAAGGGCTATCACATCTAAAGATAACGCTCATAAATTAACATGTCAGAAACACGTACTGAGTGCCATTGCGAGTAACTCACACTGGGATCATATACCCCATTACTTCGCATCGTAGTACATAATTTTTGTTGGATTCATGTAGTAATTCTGCCTTGTTTGCCAATGAAAGGCTGCTGTCCACATGCAAAATCACTATTTTCTTATGCTATTTAATTTTGCCACTCGCAATATTATCCGTAACACCAGACAAACAATTCGTGGACTGAACGTGTTTGGCGCACTACATATGGGAATAAATCTTTACACTACCGCATAGCCGCCTTCCTGAGCACTCTTGTTCGCGTTGGTGTGAATGCGAACACAAAATCTGCGTGCTTAATTTTCACAAAATTTCATGATAATGCATCCACTTTCTGGGAGACGCCGAACCAGTCTCCATATTCAATGATTATCTCTTGCCGCTCTAAACTCACCTCTCTAATTCATATTTCTTTCGGCTCCTTTATATTGTTGAGGTGAGTTCGCTTCTTAGATACTTTTTGTGATTATGTCGTTCTTTATGTACATTCTTGTGTTAACAGCGTATTTTTTGTGCCACATGTATGACACCCTGACACTGCCGCCTGTATGTACCATTTCTGTGCAAATATTGACGCCTCACTGGGAGTTTTTATTTGTATTTTTGAACAATGCTGCTTAACTATATTCAAGGGGGCCTGGCTTCGTCAAGCTGCTCATGTGCAGTTTTTTTTCCGTCGCCCCCTTCCTTCATTTTGAACACAAATAAAAATTTTATTTGTTTTGATGTGATATAAATTCACCTGTTCTGGGGCCAGGGATAAATATCGTTTCAAATGCACGTGGCAGCTTTGTCACACAAGGAATGTATATTTAGGTCTTGAATGCGCAAAGCACGATTGTGACAAGACCAGACGAAGGAAGCTCGAAAGCACCTAACATGAAACTTCTGAGGGTGGAACTTTACAGCAGCAGTATACCATTTGCAAAGCTCTGGAAATAATCTTCTCGGTATAGAGCAAAACTTTTTCAACATGGCCGCAAAACCGCTTTTCAGGAAAGAATTAAGGTGCAACTCAAGACTTTATTGTTACATTCAAGCACACCCTTGCCAGCATGCTTCTGCCCTTTCGTGTTGTCGCCATAAAGTGGTTAAAGTTCCAAGTCATTGATTTCCACGCCCAATTCACCCTCCCCACTGCTGTCACAAAGGAAAGGTGAAGTGCAGCCATTTAAAAATACTGCTTGCCAGTGCATGCACAGCATAAGGCAAGGAATAGAACATGTCTAAAATTGTAGGGAAAACTTTGATAACTGAAAAATTTTAGGGTACTTTTATGGACATACTGAAGGTAATGGTCCATTATTCTGATAAGTAGCAAAAGGTTTTCTTTTAAAGTGTTTCCATCGATAGTATCGAGAAGTAACACTGTCATAAAAAACTGATATGGAAAGCTTTTGACGATAGCAAACACGTTAATGAAAACAAAATGCAACACTGCTGTCGGGTTATCTGCAGATATATTAGCTATTATAGCGAAATCTTACGTTATATAGGAAAATTGCATTCATAAGCGGTATTCCGCTCAAAAATGCACTTGCTCAGAATTGTTGGAAATGTGACTTTAACACTGCACCCAACTCAGTCTGTGGCGCCATATTGAAGGGTATTTTTTTCTGTGCAGGAAACTGACTTACGAGTTTTGCAAATGGTCTATCCTGTGCAGCCTTTGCGATAGGTCATGGCAAAACGCATATCACTGAGCTTCTGAACTTCAAAATTGTATTCGCTTGTTGATACCGAATAAATAAGAGGTTTCAAACAATGCGCCGTAGAATTAAACGCCAGCGCGCAAAAGCCTTTCTAGGGGGGAATCTGCACTGCCGGGCGTGCGGAAAAAGATGACACGGCGCCCCTTGTATGAGTTGACAAGAAAAAATTGGATATCCTTTCCGCGACAGGTCTTAGCAGGTTTTTTTAGTGCATAAAATACTGTACACGGCCAAGTAAGCTAGCCTGCACACTTAGAGCCAGTCGAGGGCGGAGAACATTACCCGCTTCGAAGCAGCGAAGACCTTCTGTTATAACTGACAACGACAACTGCATTGCTGCTGACATCGGCTCAAAGCTTTGTCCCATTCCCCAGCATTGCTCTCAATAACCACCGATTCGCTACTTGGGAACTTTAGGCAACGTTTCGAGCAGCCAATAAACGATCATGTCCGTTGCCTGAAGGTGTTAGCCATACTGCCATTAGCAACATAAAAAATATCTCTGAGTCTCAGCTTCTCGTCCTATAGAAAACCATTTGATAAGCCGATGCTTGTTCAATGTTGAAGTAATCCGCGAATTATACCTGTAAATAAACCTGGAAGGTGACGTGACTAAGTAAAAGCTTACCTAGTCATTTCACATTGCGGTTGCAACAGCGCGCTCCTGGAGAAAATGGTACATTTTCGTCATAAACTTGGGCCTAATGAGCAAAAGTATTTACCCTCTAAAAATGTGTAGATTTCTGAATGACCGCACCAGCATCGACATCATTGTGTTTGGGAAATGCGTGAAACGCAGTGAGGGAGAACAGTCTACCACCATTGTGGACATTTACATTTTCACGCTTATCAATGAAGCATTAAGTTTACAAGGTGCCGTTTGAGGCTGAAACTATACCTGCGAATCTGGCAGATGTGCACACTGAACGTCCAACAACAACAGTTGTACCTGTTTTCAGTAAGGAACCAAAACACCGCACAACTATTATTGTATTGTGCCTAGGTGATATGGCGTCACTTGCGTTCAGCACACTGCTAAAGCCTCCCTTGAAAACAACATAAGGATAGCGGTCCAAAATGACCCGAATATTGCTGCCAGCGCCTACATACAAAAAACTAAAGCTGGTCGTAGTTGTAATCGTTGCAGTTGTCGCAGAAATACGCAAGCCAAGGCAATATCCGCCGCACCGCAGGCTCACTGGTTAAGGTGCTTGGCTGCAGACCCAAAAGACGGGTGTTCGATTCCGGCCTCGGTGGTCGCATGTCGATGGAGAAAAAATCTTAGAGGCCCGTGTAGAGCTGAGTTTAGTTCAGGTGTTGAATGCTGCAGGTGGAATTAGCCTTGCTTATTCTGCCGGCAATTGCTCCACCGTAGCGTCTCTTCTATGTTAATAATGTCCTACAACCTGTCGAATCTACACCGCCACTGTGCTGTGTGATGCCAGCGCATGTTGAAGAACCTCAGGAGTCGAAATTATTCGGAGCCCTTCACTACGGCGTCCTTCATATCCTGAGTCAATTTGGCACGGTGTAACACGGCAAACTATAAGCCACGCATGTCCACTCAAACACTGTCATGCGTGGCTGTGTGTACATGAGTGGAAATGATTGTGTACATGAATCGCGAATAAACGATGTGGCTTCGATGAGAGAGGAAGAAGAGCATCGAGCCTCATGAATTGGAAAGCAGCGCTTTAGAAAATACAGTTGGTGCTCGAAAATAAAAGAATCTCCAGATGATCCTCCGACAATGACTCTAAGATAAGGCAGTAGATTCGACGACGCCGACACTTCCACAATATCCCTGGCAGACTACGAGGACGCGATATTATCTTTAAGCAACATGTTCGGCAGCCAGCGAGAGCAGAAGCGGCTTATTAATCAACCGAAAGGGCAGATCACTAGCCACAGATGAGAAGGAACATCACGTGCGCCTACGCCAGGAAGTAGCGGCAGTGCCAGCAGCGCCAGCTCAGCGAATATGCGAACATGAAGCTACACACAAGGACAGGTTTCATTTCTACACATTAAAGCTGCTAACACGCACTGGCGTTGGCAAGGTATACATATTTGGCTCTCACTCCCGAGCGAGTGAGATCGCACGTGTGGAGGACTGGCGCCTTGCCCTCGTAACTTCCACTGCATGGCCGAAAAAAAAAATTACCCTTGTAGAGCTTCAGCCAAGGATGGCCAGAGGCAAAACGACCCGCACCAACAGACGGGGCGGCTGCATTGATTTAAATTGCGCACAACGCGTAGACGAAGCCAGTAGTTATTGGCTGTTCTACCTATGCTATCACATGCCTTTATTAGCCGTTCTGAACGACAGCACCAAAAAACAAGCAGAGCGAAAAGAGCGCACGAAGACATTAATGCTGAATTGTTCGGTGTACACGCGTGGCAAAAAAAGAACGGTCCAGCCCTCATGCTTTCCTGTACTTGGGTAGCGCAAGCGCGGCAGGGTTCACTGTGGTAGTTTTATTTAGAATAGTGTTTAATTAGGCACAGGATTAAAACGTGCCTACGGGCGTAAAATACTTAGAAATATGGATATCGAGGAGTTTGACTGTAATGCAGATTTTGAGGTTCTAACATCAAAATTATAGCTCAGCTTCAAACATACGGTGAACGGGAATAGTGCATACTGACTTACTGTTCAGCTGCGGTAGGCATATGGGTCGCACTGATTTCTCGTACACAATTTCGTCCCTTAGTCTGAGGAGGGCAATGTCGTTTTGGAATGTCGCCGCGTTAAAGTCATCATGTATCACTATGCGCTCGACAAATAGCTTCATTGCTGTTTCATGGCTGGTCTTCAGTAGTCCTGGAAGGAAAAAAAAGGGTTAACAAAACTCCAGCAACGGCTAACTTGCTTACGGCATGTTGACGCCCTGGTTTTGTGTAACGAACAGCAGTTATCCACGCACTTCCTGAATTATCGTTTGTGTCTGTGTATAGTTATTTCTTTCTAAAGCAGTGTGTATTGTGCATCCTGTATATAAACTCTGCAAGCACCAGCGCATTGTATAGTTTCATTGACTTGTTTTATTTTTTAGTTTTTTTAAACGTAATATGTGAGTGCGATTGTGGTTGCGAAGGTCAAATTTCGATGGAGGCGAAATTAGAGATGCCCGTGTACTGTGTGATGTCAGCGCACGTTACAGAATCCGAGGTGGTCGAAATATCCGGAAGCCTTCACTACGCCGTTCCTCATAAGCTGAATCGCTTTGGGGCATTAAACCCCCATAAACCATCAACAATAAATGTGTAATAATTTTTGTTGTATACATTCTGCAGCTCCTGTATTTAAATGAGGCTGACAGTGTGAAAAAAACAAGCGAGAAAGTTTTCTATTAATTGCAACAGCCTTAGTATGCGGCTTTGATAAGAGCAGCCGCTTTGGTGCCGCATCGAGGGCGAGCGGATTATTCCATTTTGTTGTTATTTTTTATCGCGATAGTGTTAAACAGCTCGTGTCAAAGGAAAAGCCGGAATCGGCGTTGTTGTCATTGGCATTTTAACACGAGAACCTCGAAAGAGAAAATCTTATAGTGATATGAGGATTCGAACTCAGGTCTTTCAAACTGCGAGCATCAGCAGCGTGCAAATTTATTTAATTTGAGACGAAATGTGCCCCTAGACTCGCTGAAAAAACGATTTCCACGGATGCTAGGAAAGTACCGCTAATCCGTTTAGAAACAAACTTCTTGGGCTTTAAAAGTTTAGCAAAGGCACTAGAGAACAATCTGCTGGAAATGCATCCATTAGGGTACCATTACCATGAGAAATTTAGCTCCCTTTGTTGGAGCCTTCGCACAGGTCACATTTTCCACAATTAGCAATGTAGCATGCGGCATGAGTGCTGGATGGGTCATTAATATTTCTACCGCATTTTCTGTACGTTGCGAAAAACCTTGTACTCCCTGGTCTGCAGCCACTGTAGGGAGCTTTGGAATTTTTTCCTGAATATTTGAAAGAGAAAGAAGCCAGAGGGTGTCGTTCCGCAGTATTCAGAGGGGCGATGAAATCTCTCGATTAGTGAGGTCGTCTGCTCATAAGCCGCCCCTTCGAGAGACGGCGTGGTGAAGCATTTTCCGGTTCTTCTCTCGTGCCAGAGGCGGGCACTGTTTGCTGGGCTGGAAATAACAGTTGTCTCTGCCTGCTTTTTTTTCACAAGTATGACATGAGCGCCGTTTTTTTTTTTGCTGCTGGCAAGTTCCTCAGACCGTGTTTCGTTCTAGACAATGACTCCTATTTTAAAATGATGTCTCCTTAGGCTCTCGGCTGCCCATATATGTGTGGCGTGGCGGAAAGACCGCCGCTGGAAGGCGACGCCACAAGCACCCCTCAATGCCGAAGCCCCGTGTTTATACTGCTATAGGTTCGGTCGTGTCCTCGTGAACGCCATTCAGTTGACAAAAAGCACTATGCAAGGCTCTATGGTCTAGAGGTAAAGGTGTTCGGTGAGGTCTTTTCTTCCATGGTAGGCACAGTGGCCTCGCATGAATGCGCTGGCGCTGTCTGGTCCTTTAAAGACGTCGTCAACTTCCTCTTTTAGGGGGAACGCTATAATAGTACGCGTCTCACTGCGCTTACAATATTAGGCAGCGGTTCGCAAGACAATACCATGCCTGGTGGTCGCACTCCGTCTTCAAGGGTGCTATCTATTGGTAGAAACGGGGCCAAAATGCAGTGTAGGTTATAGCTGCTCATAGTTTTTCTTGACATCTGCTTCCCGCCTTGGGCAGAGTACGGCTGGCCGTAACGCTTGTTCCCTCTCCTTTTTGTACAACAAATCAAATCAAATCAAATCAAAATTATTCAACATCATTGATGCTGGAGTGTACATTCAAAAAGCCAGTTAGCGGCTGGCAGGCACTGTGGCCCCTGACCAAGGCAACGGTAGCACGCACACTTCGACAGCAAAGCCTAAGCCAGCACCAAAGCCAAAGCTTCAAGCGTAATTGTTTTTAAGAATTAGGGTTTTTAACTGAAACTAGTTGGCAACTATTTATGCTAGAGAGGCAATGAAATGTTACACGAAAAATTTTAAACCCTGTTGACATTCATTATAGAAAAGACACATTTGTTCTAGTCTCATCCGTCAAGAGCTCTGCAATGCAGGACACGTCTTTTTATACCTGCCGATGCCAGGAATAGATGAATTATTGGTGGTACCCTGCACCTGTCAGGCGATAGTGGAATGGGACAAAAAAGAACACCAGGCTTTAGTAGACGAAGCGGCACGCAGCCGGGTTCAGAGCCATTCTCGAAGATGTGACCGCTTCTACTACTGCGTAAGCTCCTTTTGTGATTTATTAAATGCTCAGCGGAAAATATAATACTGTCCGGATTAACAAGACACGGCTGCTTCCAAAACAGTGTGTAAATTACTGGCAGATTGTGTGCGCACCTAAAACAAAATGACATGTTATTTGTCTTACATAAGTATTAAGGCTCGGTAAAGCCTGTGTCGTTTTTATCTCAGTCGTCAATTTCAGACTGAAGATAGCTTCTCCACAGAAGCTTGGTGATAAATACTTGGCGCAGCGGTGTCGGTTGAGCACGACGTCGATACGTATTTGGCAATAACGATCATCGCTACGCTGTTCAACCTTCAGCGTCCATGCAAAGCGACATGCTGCCGTAGTTCGTTTCCTCAGAAAATACAGGCGCTCCTCAGGGAATCTTCGATGGTTGGACGTACCGCAAAAACTTTTCGCTGTGTGTCTGACGGCTTAGCCACTCATGTCTCGACCCGCATTGACCTAGGCTAAGAAGTCATGCGCACTCGACAGGTATCATGTGAGGATCCGCGACTGAACTTTGCGCTGATTGAGAAAGATATCAACACAGAAACGCAGCCTCTTTCCAACTCAAGTTTGTCAGCCTGGCCAGCGATGAATATTTTGTCGAATGCGGGATAGGGGTCTTCACTCATTGGAATGGTCGCCATTGTCTTTCAGAAGGCAAAACCTTCTTCACTTAGGCACGTTTGTTCAAAAAGGCGATGACCGCGCTTCTGTTTTTGTCACTTTTCCTGTTGATTGTCATTAGTAACATTAGTAAGAGTTTCACAGGTCGATCTGAGATCTGGGTCTCACCCCGGCGTCGCCGATATCTAGGCAGTGTAGGGATCCTTGCCTTCGAGTCCTAGCATTCAGACAGCTTGGATGCAAGAAGCGGGTTGTTGGTGTTACAGGCAATCATGGTGTCGCAGTCGAAATATTGTTTGAATGCGCACTGTCGTGGGTCCATTCGAAGAATGTGGCTGGCCTCACCCTGATTGAAAGCTCATAGAGCTGCCGGAAGGTAGTCTCCAGACGTCGAAATTTTCTTCTTCTGTTCTCCCCTGCATGGTGGAGTGACGCCGTGTGTTGGCGTTCAGGAACCCTAGATTAATCTCATTAATAGGTTACCTTCCTTCAAGAGGGCCTCGTTTTCGTACTTCGGCTGCGTGTTTCATGAACTGCCGGCCTTCTCCATCAACTGCTTTGTTTGAGCCTCACTAGAGGTTGATTGCTCCTGCTAATGATGAGAGCAGTCGGTGTAGTTCTTCGTGGGTAAAGGTGTGTATGACACCTCGCAGAATCTTGAAAATTATCGTCGCTTGCACCCATTCTACCTGGGTCACGTGCTGGCCATGCCTGTAAAGGCCACTCGCACTGGCAGGTTTTACCCGTCAAGGTGTTCGTGCCTGATTTCAGCAAGAGTAAGAGGAGAATGCCAAGAGAGTACGGCAAGCGAGAAATGTCCTCTAAACTCTCTGCTTAACAGCATCAAGCCGCTTCTCGTTGCTTAGAACGAGATCGGAGCGTCGACCAATGCGCTTGGGAACCTTTCTCCTGCAAACTGTGTATAAATTTTTCAGACGCCTAAAAGAATAATTAATTTAGGTTTTTAATGCGGCAGCACGCTAGCAGCTTAACCGTTCTTTTTTTTAGGCTACACTGGTTAACCTTTTCACACCGCATTTTAAAATTTAGAGACGCCCCAGTAGGAAGGAAGATTCGTGGTTCTCATGCCATGTCCGTGCTGTGCCTTCCAGGTGACCAATACAATTATTAAACTGTCTGCCTTTAGTTATTCAAGTACTCACACCGCAACAAAAGGCACTACAGTTGAGGGAATAGCACACAATTCATGTGAAAACCGGCAACAAACCAATGTTTACAATGCACTGCGACATATCACCACTACAGTCCAAACAGCCGCCCTTCAGGTTTTTTAAAGACGCAACCATTCAATGTGGGTGGCATTCAGGATTGCTGCCGTATGACTGCTGCAGATGCCTCAAGGCTAATTAAGTTAGCGGCAGAGCAATTCTTTCCTTGAGTGTAAGGTCACTGAAGGCTTTATGCTCTCTTTGAACCCTCAGCAGACAGCGGCTCGTTCGGGACATTTTAGTTCCTTTTTTTTTGGGGGGGGGGGGGAGCGGTATTTTTATTTTTTCTTGGGGGGGGGGGGGAGGGTTGCGGGATTATTGCGTGGGACTACCCAGGTGCTTTCTGGTCGGTTCGGAAACACCCAGGAACAAAGCGTGCGAAAGACCACCCGTGGCGTGCACATTGACCCCAGATCACATGACGCTGCCCCGAAATGCATATTGGCAAGTGAAGAGAGTGGCAGGAAACTGCATTTTCGGCCTGAAGTTTCTCGAAGCACGTCTGCAGTAGCGAACCTGTAGGCACATTCCGAGTTCCTCTAGTAGCAGGAGCAGCGATGGAGGGCTCGGAAGAAGAGAAAGAACTTAAGAAAATGTTTTTCCCCATATTTAAAGACAAGTAAAAGTGGACAAACATAAGGTGTGGTCGCTTGGCCTTAATGGGGCATTGATGCGCAGGTGAATTTCAGCCCCCCATAAGGTGCAGTGTACACAAATCACAACAAACGTAATGCCTTTGGGCGATATGGAGCGGTATAGTGCGGTAAAGGCAAACACCTAAGCGATGGGGATGAGATAACTTTTGCTCAGGCAGCGGCTGCGGTGGCCGGCGTCGAAGGCAGCCAAAGCGATGTGGTAGTTAAGCAATCTGAAACTAGCAGCGGCAGTGATGGGAGAACGTGTGCCTCTTTGACACTCCGCCATGGAGGCGGTGCAGGGGCTGCCTCCGAGCAGTCGACGTCATCTTCCCCTCACGAAGCCCAACCGCATGAACTTCGCTTAGCAAATAGAAAGATTATTCCAGCCAACATTCATTGTACAATACACTAGTAGGTAAAAAATGCATAAAAGTGTGCTTCGTTTATTATATAGCACTAAGTTCAAAAATAATTTGGGAATTAGTCATGACTTTATGCATGCTTATCAGTGATCGCATGATCACTGATAAGCATGATCATAGTGATCGACTGAACTATGATGGACGGGCCTTCTGCATTCTCGTATAGTGTGTTTTACTTTTCATTGCAACCGAACTAGGTTAAGCCATCACGAACGGCGTAGTTCTGCGATAACACTTCTGATTTTAAGCGGCTGTTTTATTTCTATGGCGTATATATCAAAGCTGATGTCCTCGAGTCTCCCGGCCCCTCGCTTGCAGCTCATATCGCATACCCCGCTTGTCTTAGTAAAGCGTATCAGGTAACTTTTCTTTGTATGTCTATGGTTCAATTATTCGAAAGCCAAATTTTCGGTAGTCTGCGGGACGTCCCAGTTTCGATGGGCAGGTGGAATTGCTGCCTTTTAGAATTCTATTTTCAACCTACGAAGGTATTCACAAACACAAGTTACAGACGCTCATTAGTAAGTCGGAATTATGTGCGTATCAAAGACGATTATTCGTTCTCGTAGTTTTTATTGCGGCAACCACAGTAGGTACTTACCTGCTAGCAGCAGCAAGTCACCAGGATTTGCCAGTCCTTCGGCGTGCCTCGTGCGTGCCTCGGGCGTGTACATGCATTGAGCCGCTGTCAATACCCACTTACTATGGATAATGGTCCCACCACAAATTAACTGCCACTGAAAGAAAAGATCACAGGTAGCTTTTAGGCCTTCTTCACTGAAAGCTGCACTCCAGCAAAAGTGAATGAATGTTTTTTTTTTATGGCCGGGCTTCTACAAACGAGCCCACCAATTCAAGTAATACCAAAGTAAAAATGCGCTGTTGTAATTTATGCCTTCAGCGAAGCAGAAATTTTAAAGTGTCATGATTCCTGCTTCGCTGAAGGCATAAATTGAAGAAACGCGCTTGTACTAAAACGACAGTACTGTTATGACAACGCATTTTTGCTGTAATGAAATACATTTGAGTTTTAATTCAAATAATTACCGGGTAAATAATTTTACTCCTTTTAAAATGTCTGTTTTCCTCATTCTACATAACTAATTTTCAGCTTCAAATAGGTTGTGGCACCGATGCCCACTTCTCAATATAAAAAAAACAAGCTTTAGGCAACGCCCTCATGTCGAGATACAAGCGCGCCTTACTGAGAGTGAGTTTTTGGAGACCAGAAAAAACGAATTGGCAGATCTTAACAGACTCAAGAACTATAGTCTTCAGTTGCGTATTGCGCTCTCACAATACATTCTGATAATCTGCTCAATATCATTATGCAATTCCGTACATTTTGCCGCATTCTAACAAATATTTCTGTATACGGCATGTATATGCAGTCTCTGAAGAAAAATTGCAATTCTTGGCCAAGATGTTATTGGTTCCTTTTTTTAAGTGGCAGTGTATGCATTTATGTGGTCTTCAGAATTCTGTCGGGAAATCTTTACGAGTGATAATTCAAATATTATCTTTCCGCGTCTTTGGTTCATGACCTGTTTTTAGAAATAAATATTGAATTGAAATTATGAATGAACAATAGAGAAATGTGTTCATGTATGCTATTGATATTTCGACCACGAATGGGAACGCAAGATGGTTCGTGCTAGACGCGCTTATTAGTAACCCAGAAGGTAGAGTTCGGTCCACCCGCTCTAGCGGCGAGCTTTAATGTTAACTGCCGTGATTATGCATTTCGTTAACTCCTGGTTGCATTTCACCAGGATCGGCTGGCGCCCAGCTATAAGCCCAGTCGCCCAAGGTTATGCGCACGCGCAATTTATTGCTTATGTGTTTCGGCGTCTCGCAGCTTCTTGTACAGTATATAGAAACGCCGCACTTGATGCTTCTCCGTTGATTGAAACTGCTTGGAGATTGCCTTTGCTTTTATTTGTTCCCTTCGACTAGAAAAAGGCGGATCGAAATCTGAAGGACGCAATGCTTGAGAAACGTTGTCTTCCCGGATTAAGTTTGGCGAGCAGGTAAAAGAACTTGCTAGAAAATCATTCAACAAGAGAAATTAAAAACATGTATACAAATCCTCTACATGAAAGTTTGCTCCTATGAAATTTGGGTCTTGGAAGGTCACAAAAGTATAAAAGCAAATTAAATGAGAAATGTAACTGGATATGTTTACCATCACATTGCTGAATCTTTTGCAATAAACAAGCATCAGACAGTACTTAAAATCATTAAAAAGGGATCAAAATACTGTTACAGGAGATGTTTTAAAAATATTGTGCATCTTGGCACTGCTGCAATCGTACAAAAAATTAATTTTTCGGTTTAAGAAAGCAGAATGAACAGCATGAGGACTTTAAAAATGGAATGTCAAATTTGATCAATAGAGGTTGCAGGAACGTTTTGCTCAGTGTTTTGTTAAGACTAACAAACTAATCTCTATATTCGCACCATTATTTCATAGCACTCTGAACATTTTGGCCACCCCGCCATGTTGAGCTTATATGGGTGCCAGCGCACTTCAAGAATCCCGGAAACAAGGCCGCCAACCGTTAAGCCCGAGGTTCTTAAAACAGGGCTCAGGTGGCCTCGGATCGGGGATTCGTGACGGAGCGAATACACTCGTTCAGCGAGCTGACGCAGGCCTAAAGAGCATCGCGCCAGCTACAGCGCCCGCCCCACGCCCTCCTAGAGAACAAACACGCAACACTCTGGCGCAATTTACAGACACACCTCTCCCCTTACCCCTCACCTTAGACGACTATCATCCATCCTTCCCCACTCCTGTCTGCACGCTGTGCCCACAACCCTTCGCCTCTTACCTCCGCATCCTCTCCCTCCGCGCAGGACCCTCCACCACGCGGCCTATGACGTCAAGACCTGGGAGGACTGGGAGACCTTGCAGCGCTCGGAGGACCCGGCCGTACAGACCATCGCCACCGGCCGGGCTGCCAGTGTTATGAACCTTAGGGACACAAACACTTGAGTGCGTGGTGCTGTGGCTGATGACATGGTTGGTCACGTGACCTAGTTCCACTCTGCCAGCTCTAGCTATCACGTCACTCCAGGTTTAACCACAGCTAAACCACCGCCAATTTTTGTCGTTCTAACGAGACGGTCAAAATTTTCTTTTTATTTTATTTTCTAGCAATTGCGGGGTAACGCGTATAGGTCTTAGCTTTTATTGTAACTCTTCAGCTTCTTGATTATGCTTCACTTAAAACCGATAGCCGGGAGATGGATTGGACAATATCCGTGAAGGTTTACCTCCCTAAGCGTTAGTGCTAAAAAAATTGCATTTAAAAATGTTTGCATGCATTGATTCAGCTTTATGACGTCTCCGCCAAAGAGGACTCCGTGCTTAACCCTTTGAAATGAATGGCGCTCTAGCCTATGAAGGCTGTTCTTTAAAGAAGGTATAGGCACGCATGAACATTTCGAACTCAAAGCGTAGATGTTAAGTGTAAGACACTAACCAGAGGTGTAAATAGCGTTTCAATTTCATCGTTCCGATACAGAAAACAATGGCAAAATTGTTTGCAACCCTCGCCAAGTACTTTACCAATCCATTTTTTTTTTCATTGCTTAAAGCCCTGCCGTCAATGGAGACAAAAGGAAGAAGAGACAGGGAAGCAAATTACCTTCAACAGACACTGCCCCGCCGTGTTCTACCATAGTGCCCCAGAACCCTGTCTGCAAAGTCAGACGGGCCATGGTTTCCTCCATTCAGCTCCCGAACAACGCAGTTTGATTGCCGAGACGAGCTCAGCGCGGATAAAGCTCATAAGGAAGTAACAAACGCATTTTTCCACCAGTAAAATTTGAATGTGGGACGAATTTTGCATGTTAGCGGCATCATAACTTATTTTGCTGATATCAGCGTGACGTCCATCCCCATGGCTTACAGCACAAGGAGCACCGATCAAAGGCAAAGGAAGATATGCAATAAATCCACAATGGTTAGTAAGTGAAATACTTTAAGCGCGAACGCACGAAAACAGGGGGTGGGTTCAGTCTCTTCACCGACTAATCCTTCAGAGCAATCAGGACTTTTCGTGGCGAAATCCAGTGGAATTAACCTTTAGGTCTGTAGAAAATCGTTCCGGAAGGTGCATCTTGTAGTCTGTATATCTCGCTACGTCGGGGTGCTAATTTTCAAACAAAGAGGGCAACGACTAGAGGTTCCTTCAGACAGTTCCTATTTTAGCAAACGTATCACTGTTTTAGAGCAAAGTGTGGCTGTTTTATAATCACAATTAACCTTCCGCAGCCTACCATCATATGCCTATAAACTTGGATGCAGTATTTTAACGGCGTTCTTCGTGCAAAAAGAAGACAGATCTGTGCATGTATGATCACCCAGGTGTTTTCCGCCGCCACTGCAGTGGTCGCGGCGCTGTTTACTTGATGCCGTCCGGGGCCTTATTGGCATGGTCATTTTCGTCGCCGCCGCCAGAAGTGTAGTCCGTCATCTTTATGCCGAAAACAGCAATACGGTGCCACATTGACGACAGTCCGAGTCGCTAACATTTTTAATGATAGAAAATTATATGGCTCATGAGGCGAAAAGTCCGGCGTTGTCATTGTGCACGCCAGACGTTCTGAAAGCCGACGCTGTCTCTACATCGTCAGAAAAAAAAACTAAATTTCTCCCGAAGCAGGCTTCGAAACCTGACCAGGAAGAACCGATCAGCATCGCCGGCCACTTTCTTACAGCACTGCGCCGTCAACGCAGCACATCCCACCACGCTTACAACAGCAAATCTACTGTGCTGGACTTGAGTATCGTTGTCTTTACCAACTTTTATTCGTGCAGTCCGAAAAGCTCAGCCTCGCTGGCTGCTGCGCTAGACCAGAAACCGAACTTCGCACGCCGCGTGCATGCTTTGCATTCACAGTCCGTAAGGAGTCTCAACTGCCCTCCGTCATTTTCCGCTGGGGTTCGGAGAGAGAATATGCAATGTTTCAACGACAACTCTAAGAAAAAATTCATAGGTGCCCGTGTTTCGCCTCTTTCTTTCGTTTGCATGCTAGCAGCGGCATATATACCTTTTGCAATATCAGAGTCCCGCTTCGCTCACAAAGGGTAAAAAATTGTTAACTCGCAAGAACATGGAAACTATCTATATCCACGACGCGCACGCACGCAATTGTCGCCTTACAGATTTCGATAAGCCTCGTATTATGTTCTGCTGTCATAAGCCTTTCTTGGAGCAGCGCAGTCATCCTCCGCACAAAAGCTACGGTGCTCTTCGTTATAAACAGTGTTTCCTCTTTTTTGCACCCCGTGAGGAGAACTGTTCTTGTCTCCTAGCGACTTACATTTTCCTGGCGTGCATCGAGCATTATACTCATGCCTGCTTCTCCCATGAAACTTCATGCATCACCTTATACGCTTCTGTATTCACCTGGACGCCCTCTATAGACACGTACAGCTGGCAGTTTTTTCCAGCTTAATGTCAATTATCCCCCTTCAGCTAGCGCTCTCTGGTGTCCATTGGGGCACCACTCAAACTCAGTTTGTTTTCGTTTTCTGTGAACGCGGCTCTTTATGTTTTATTTATTTCAAGCGCACTGAATTCGTTGAACACCACACAAGAGTGCAACACCCTAGAGAAAGAATGGAAGGTGCGACATTCGCAGGAAGCTACAAATTTAAAAGCAATACAAATGCACTAAATAGCCATCAAGCAGACAAAACACAGCGTAGATTACTATAAAGAAAGTAATTTGGTGCACATTTTTAACTCACTCTTACGACACCTGCGCGAACGTCATTGATTGGAATTGAAATTTGGTGAGAAAAATTACGGCTTAAAAATATGCTGCCTACGGTGTAAAGCTGCAGGTTGTTACGATGGCCGTGCATCAACTGAAGATCTGTCCAGGGATCAACTATCAAATGTAAAATAATATTGAGTTATTCGTACAGCACAACCAGGAGCATTCGTCTGGGAATCACTGTCCTACTTTCATATGTACAAATCCATCCATTAACAACCCAATTCCCCAACAAACGTCTCTGAGCATTTCTTTCTAAATAAACAGCTCATTCATTCATTCATTCATTCATTCATATGTACAAATACTGCTTGCAATCATTACGGCGACAGTGAATATATTCTGAGATAGGGAACAAATTAATACGAGTGATTTTTAAACATTTCCGTGATTGCGAGCATTTTTTTAAATAAGGATTCCAGTCTATACAGCCATACTTGTCTTTAATCTCATCGAGCAATTTAAAAAACGATTTAACGAGGGACGGAGTGCTTTTTATATATAGCGAAGGTATCTGAATTTACGATAGTGCAAACCACGAATGTTAGTAGTTCCTTCCCAGATATTTTGTTTAGACAAGGTAACACTGAGGTATCATATTCGTTAACTTTGAATAAAGTACATACATTGACTTCATGTAAAAACTGAAATGTACCGCTGCTAACCAATCCCGTTAGAAGAGTTGATTTTTCAGTGCGTAATCCAATGAATCAATTGAAACGTCCCTGGGAAAAGGCATTAGGTTATCGTTCAAACAAATCTGACCACGGACATAATGAATGGACTTCGATAGAAAGCAGTCATATCTGAACAGTCTGATGATTCGAGATGTGATGTCATTAAAGGCCACTGTGTCGGTACATTATTTTTAAATCAAGGAGCAAAAAGAACGCTCTATTGGCGAACACCGGTGCCAACGGGGACCAGTCTCGAGCGACCACTGACCCAGACAAACTGCTTTCTATTGAAAAAGTAGTCATCAGCCGAATGTGCGATCTGTCGCTTCCACTATTTTTTTTAAATTTTAGTTTTATCTTCTTTGTGAGGCAGTCGTGTTCGAAATTGTTTTCTAATTTCCAAAAAATTGCTGTATATATGTTTTTCCGTATCACATGAATATGCCATCTCTTTAAAGGCATTTACCGGTATCCCGTATTTTCAACTTTCGACTGCTGGCGAGCATTTTGAGACCTATAGCCACATAACCAGCCCTCACGATGTTACAGCCCTTCAAAGTGACCTCCACCTCTCACGGGCATGATGCAGGAAAATGCTATGTCATCCTAGGCTCATAAATATCAGTAATCTAAAATAGAATTGCAGGCTTGTTGGTAATTCATCATGAAACAGCGGAGAACAAAACACGCGTATAGAAAGAACACGAAAACACGAGCACTGATTTTCCTCGGAAACTACGCGCTCATAAGAAAGAATAAGAGGAAAGTCAGCGCACGTGTCATCGCGTTATTTGTATTTCTCTCATTCCCTTCGCTCACAAACTGGCTCTATAATCCCAGACCTAAAGCATACCCTGTACGCTGATAATATTACCACATATACCACTCATGGCTCTGACGGGAAAATTGAAGGAACTCTTTAGTTAGCAGCAGACAGCATCTCCGCTCAAACGTCATCTTTCAGGCTTGAATCTTTCCTCTTTAAATTTGTGCTGTTCCTAACTAGACCAAGTTCTGATGCCAACTCGCCCAACCGAATTCTTTTGCAATGATCCCCTATGCCCGTCAGGCCCGCACTCCGCATCCTTGGCCTCCATATGCAGGATTCTGGACAAAATGAGCATACCCTGAAAACACTCAAGGCCTCAACGCAATCCGTATTTACCTTATACGCCGCGTATCCTCCATTATTAAGGAGACGAAGAGAACGACATGAAATTAGTGCATGCATTTAAGTTTCGCCGCATTGTATACGCTACCCCATATCTCCAACTGAACCGAACGGAAACCGAACCCGTGAACACTACGAGCCGCTTTGCGACTAAGGTCACCCTAAAACTACCTTGTAACCCTAGCACAACCAAACTCCTTGAACTAGGCATGCATAACACCATTCCGGAACTAGTTGACGCCATCTTCAGACACAATACCTTACACTTGCCGCGAGCGCCACTGGCCGCCGCATAATCTCCTCCCTTCACATCAATATTCCCGCTAACCATTCAACCCTTATAGCCATCCCTCGACACATCCGTATACCTCTCGTTGTGAAACCCCGCCTCGGAACGTCCATCCCCAATAGTGTGTCCCTCGCCGCGTAGCTCGCCCTAATGCCCTTCTTAAGTATTATGGGCAGGACCGCGATGCCATTTGGGTAGACGCCTTATGTACAGCGCATGAAACAGTAGCAGTTGGCTGCAATCGAACCTACCCCACGCCCTAATTTCCTTTCTTTCCTCAATCACTACGTCTAAGAGGAGGCCGCCATTTCCCTAGCCCTTGCACATTTGGACACTCAATACATCTTCAGCGACTCCAAAATGGTTCTGGCCGCCGCGGTGGCTGAGTGGTTATGGCGCTCGGCTGCGGGCCCGGAAGACGCAGGTTCGATCTCGGCCGCAGCGGTCGAATTTCGATGGAGGCGAAATTCTAGAGGCCTGTTCACTGTGCGATGTTAGTGCACGTTAACAAACCCCAAGTGGACGAACTTTCCGAAGCCCGTCACTACGGCGTCTCTCATAGCCTGGGTTGCTTTGGGACGTTAAACCGCCATAAACCAAACCAAACCAAAATGGCTCTGTACAACTTTGCCATACAGGGTTAATTGGAGTGACATGGGAGAGGCCTTTGCCCTGCAGTCGGTGGAGCAATGCTGCTGCTGCTGCTGATGATGATGATGATTATGACGATGATGATGATGATGATGATGATGTCCAGGTCCAGTGGGGTTCGGTTCACTCCGGGTACCCTGGAAAAGAGGCTGCCGATAAATTGGCCTGAGGTTTGATGTGCCGGGCTCAGGACAGTGTCGACCCGGAATTCTCAAGGAAGCGGGCTCATACCTTTGCAGAGCTCACTCAAATCGCCCTTTGGATCGTCGGACTTACTCCCCCTCCACACTCTTCTTTTAGGCACTCCCAACAGATTCTCTTCAGATGCCTGAAAACCTGCTTTCTGTCATCCCCTGAGCTCTTATCCCACTTTTGTGGCACGTCCTCTGCATGTTCTCGACGCGGTGACACTCACGCCGCACTCTACCACATCCTTTGCAGCTGGCCTGATGATACTCTACAGCAGGGGACGATTGGGAGGCCCTCGAGCTGGGAGGACTTAGAGGCCTTGCTCACGCCTGCAGACCCAACATCCCAGCTTGCTGCGGTGACTCGGGTTGCTAACGTCGTCCCCCAGCATGACCAATCGGATGCAGTGGGGGACCGCGCAGTGGCCGAAGCACTCAGCAGGGTCTAAAACAACTTTTGAAAAATAACGTTTTTCTGTCTGCGTGTCTATGTCCGAGTTCTGTTCGAGGCTCTTTCGCAATGAATTCCGTAATCTCTTCCTATCACCACTGTAATCATGACGTGTCCGTTCATTATTTAGCACCGTGTTATTACATTGGGAGCCCTTACAAGACAGAAGCGGGTTCGATCACGGCCGCGGGGGTCGAATTTATATGGAGGCGAAATGCTAGAGAATAGGGCACTTTGCGATGTCAGGGCACTTTAATGAACCACAGGTGGTGTAAATTACCCGCAGCATTCCATTACATCGTGCCCCACAGCATCAGTCGCTTTAAGACGGTAAGACTCAATGTGAAAGCAAACTAAACGTCACCGACCAGTTTGAATTTTAAGTGCCTTCCTCTTGAGGAATATTGTGAAACTGCCATTTATGACCTTAAAGTTCCACCCTAATATGCTTCCTTCATTCTTATTCGCTTTGTTACTTCACTCTTACGGTCTGCTTTTCAGTCACTACCTTCGCTAAGAAGATATATTCCTGTACCATTTCCTATGCTTCGCTGTTTAACATAAATCGCTGCTCTCTTTGAAGATGTTCAGCCCTGCTTTATTTTCTTCATAATAATTTTATAGCTCCCATTTATCACTTGCAATTCAACCCCTGAGCCTGATTAGCAAAGAAATATCACGAGCCAATCAGAGACCACTAAACTATCCTCTACGAGCTTTCCTCTAAAACACTTCGAAATCCAGGTCTTCGAATATCACCTTTCGACGAATGGTCCTCAGAAATCGGCTCTCCTTGCTTGATACCCTTCTTTGCCGGGATTTTATTGCTTTTACTGCGGAGTACAATGGTGCTTCTGCGTTTGGTTTAGACCTAATGTATAACAAGCTTGACAACGGTGAACAAAGTGTTTCAACTGTGCACGTTTCTTTTGCCCTATTCTGCCCTGTGCGCTCTAGGCTGCTTGTACGCCTTATCCTGGTTGCTGTTGCATCTTCCTGAGCCGTGGTCTAGGGGCTTGGGCATGCGCCTCGGCTGCGGATGTGGGTTGGTTTTAAACCCACCGCCGGCTACCCACCAGTAAAAATGGGTACAAGCGTCCCCCTTCTCGGCGCCCGACTTCCTCAGGGGTGTGCGCTTGGAAGAAGCTCCGCCAACCCCGCTGCACCCTACGGGTGTAAAACCAGTTTCGAACACTCAGCCTGTAAAGGTGGTTCATGTTTCAGATGAGAGGTGCAGTTGATCTTGGCTGTCGATGAAGTTTAAATGAGTTCGCTCTACGAGAGTTCAGCAGATGAGAATGTGAGTCTCAGTCTTTGAAGAGAGTTCAGCATGCTGTGCCATCAAAAAAAGGCCACAAATGGGCGTCTACCGCAGGAGGCAGATTTAAGGTTGCTTGGCGGAGGAACTTGCCGCCGATCCGTCAAGGCAACTGTGGTCAAGACCCTATTCCCAAGCATCTCATCCCAGAAGAGCCGAGCACTAGGCCGGAGGAAAGGTTGTACCCATTAGAAAACTCGTGGGTACCCGCCGGCACTGGGGATCGAAACCAGAAGCTCCCGAATGCGAGGCGGACGCTCTGCCACAAGGCCACCGCTACGGTAGCTGGACCTTGAGCCAGTGCTCTTACGCTCGCCACATGTACACCTTGGTTCCGCAACGCTTGCATGACAGTAGAGTTAACTGCTGAATCTATTGTTTTCTCCTGATCTAAGGCGGCTGTATACATGATTTTAGTTTCGATAGGTGGTTGCCGTCATACTTGTTTTAGTCATGCACCATCTACTGCTGATGCCATCCCGCACTGATAATATCCAGCCCGTGAGCTGCAGACTGCAGCAAGTGATTTCTGGTAGTTCCATCCGCTCTTTTTACTCCTGCCAAGACTAGATATCGGGGTTCACCTCGTTTTATCCTTGTGCATGCTGTACCATTAATGTCTACAACAACAAACCAGGACAGGCGACCATGCTTCGCCAAAACGAATCCATGTCTGATCGTTGCAATGTTTGTTTGCAGCGATACGTGCGATTAACTCGAAATTCAGTCCCTCATGTGGATTTCAAAGTGCTCTTCATGCTACGAACGATAAGCCAAGTCACTAAAAGAAATACTCAATGTCTCCAACTCCGCTGCCTGCTTTGCTCGTAAATCCGCAAATATCGAAAAATGCGTAATTACAAGGAGTGAAGGGTTAATAATTTAATACAACACTGCTACCGATTACTGGTCTGCAGAATAGCCGCGCCTATGTTCAGCATTCCAGTCTCCTTTGCGGAGCAGCACTGCTCGAATGGCAACGTTTTTTATGTCCGGCCCGGGTATGGATCGTTCAGTTGAGTGGACGCCTTTAGAATGCATTTGACGTGCTTTCAGTCGAACGATTTATTACAAGCAAAGTATAGTTTACCATCGCGTGTATGACATATGTACTTCTTTCGTTGGCGTGGCTGAATTTTTGTTTGCTTTGCAGTTGGGGAAAAAGTTTGTTTCGCCGCTTCCATTCATTCGATGCTGCGCAAATGTGATTACTATTTTCGTACTAACGGCACGTTTTCTTTTTCGCAGGAGGCGACACCTGTTTGTGAACATGTGGGGAGGCGAACCGAAGGTGTGACCAAATTTGTGAATTCCTGTATCGTTTGCTACTAAGTCGGAAGAGCTTTGCCGGCCTCCTAACATAATGTAGAGTAGTAGGTAGTTCAGGCGCTGTGCTTCTTTCGGAGCCCGAGAATAAGCATAGAGCGCGTTTCTTCCTGTCTGCAATAATTCACAAAGTGGGCTGTAAATATGCGTAAGATTCTTGTTGGGGCCAGTGTTTTCTAATAATCAATTCCTTTCAGAGCCAACGCAAGTCGGTGCTAGAGGATAGTGTTAACGAAAATGTGATCGCTGACGCATTGAGACCTCGGCAAAATATGCTGCGCGTAGATACTGGCGTCATTCATTTAACAGCGTTAGGTCTTACTGCTTACGTTTGTCAAGGGCGCGTCTATGAAATCTTGGTCAAATCAACCAAAACAGTTACCACGTGACCACACATTATCACATAACAGTGGGAGCATGGCAACTCGCTGGATACTTATACTTTCGATACATTATATATGCGCCAGTATAGCGGCCATCGAAGTGGGATACCCCCGAGACAAACATTTACATAAAATTTGGAGGTCACCCCTTTGACACAGAATGCTCGAAGTGGTTTTAAATGACTTGGAATGTCCCTGAGGATCAAATTACTGTTTGAGATGAAGCCCAAATTGTGTGTGGTGTTCGCACCGATGACCTCTTCGCCTCCATACCGTGCATTCTGAGGACCTTCAGATGGCCGTAGCTCCAGGGGGTTCCAA
The DNA here is from genome assembly GCF_052857255.1 of Amblyomma americanum. Taxonomy (NCBI): domain Eukaryota; kingdom Metazoa; phylum Arthropoda; class Arachnida; order Ixodida; family Ixodidae; genus Amblyomma; species Amblyomma americanum. The sequence goes on from NC_135503.1 coordinate 144,991,461, forward strand.
TGGTGTCTAACGATTCGCCGTGTTGCGTTGCACACGTTTACAAAATTTGTTAAGGATATAACGCAGGAAATGTACTGAATACAGCGAAAGTGGCTGTAAATCGCAATAGTACTGGAAATTTCATGGGGTAGATGGCACTGCTTGTGTCTTAGAAGCGATGTTTACGGAAAGGAAACATCCGCGAGTGTTTGGAATTTGTGTTTTTTACGCTTTCTGAGCCCAGCGATGTTAATACTTCAAGCTCCAGTAGCTCACGCTCTTAAGTCAAACTTTAAGACTGTGCTGGCAGAGATTTTTTTCTTTTGCGTCGACTATTGCCGTAGCACGCAACAAAAGCGTTGCGTACAACTTTTTAGCTTCTGTTATACGGACGGAAACACGCACTTGACCAGGTGGCTAAGCAGCCGGCCGTTTCTGCGCGCACCGGGTCAGCAGACCGTGAGAGGATAGCAACGCAGCGCACACGTTTCAGAATATTTTTCGCTGTTCTGCCCGCTCCTGGTAAACTGGTGTATATAGGGTCGATAATATTCTGCGCACTTCTGTATCGCCTCAATGATGGCGTTTTCATCGTCTCTTGTCGAGCATTCTATACGGAAGCCGGCCTGGTGCTTTCGCTGATTGCAGTCTAAGGTTGGTCTGATTCTGTTCGCGACTACTTTAGTAAACTTTGGGGGAAACCAACAGTAAGCTGGTAGGCCTGTCCTTGGCGCTCCTTTTGTAGTGATTACGATAATTTTAGCGGTCTTCTGATTCTGGTACCCTCGAAGTCATGAAACATAGCGTACACTTTGCGGCCGATTTTTCGTGCACAATCTCATCGTCGTCCTTCAAGAGATCTGAATTTCCCTGATCATCAGCAGCTGCTTTTCCACAGCCTGTAAAACTTCGCTTTCTCCCACTGCCATTACGTGCGGGTTGTTTTATTTATATTGTCACCGATAAACGGTCGAAGCACTCAAAACCAGGTTTAATTAGACTTGCTAGGCGTGCAAGACAGCAGGGAGCTCGTGCGAGGATGAAAGACGAAAACCTCCAGCCCCGCGAGTGCGCAAGGCATGGCAAGTCCCATTTAAAGCAGTTTGGCCACGGTATGGCTCGACTAGATTGATTGGGACTGTGCCATTACTCCCCCCTCTGAATGGCAACGAATCGGTGCCGCAACAGTGAGAAGCACGAAGACAAGAGACGGCGCATGAGTCCGGCGGCTTGTGTGGACACGCCTGAAGCGCTAGCGGGCGTGATACGGCTTCATTCGTGCGACATGGACGACTTCGGGGGTCGGCCGTCTAGAGGAGCGAACTGTACCCTGGGGAACAACTTCATAGTTTACCTCACTGACTTGGCGCAGTACCTCGTAGGGGCCAAAATATCGGCGCAGAAGCTTTTTCGAGCACCCACGCATGCGTATTGGGCTCCAAACCCAGACTTATTCGCCGGGCTGGTAACAGCTCGGCGGCGGAGGTTATAGCGGCGAGCGTCGAGGGCTTGCTGGTGCCGGATGCGCTGCCGGGCGATTTGGCGGGCGACCTCGGCGTGACGAACGAATTGGGCAGCACCCATAACAGATGAGGTACTACTAGTCGGGAGCAACATGGCGTCCAGCACGGTTGTGGCTTCGCGACCATGCACTAAACGAAATTGAGTGAAGCGTGTCGCTTCTTGTAGAGCAGTGCTATGGGAAAATGTGACGTAAGGGAGTATAGAGTCCCAGTTGCGGTGGTCGGCGTCAACATACACGGAAATCATGTCGGCGATCGTCTTGTTGAGCCGTTCGGTGAGTCCGTTCGTTTGAGGGTGATAAGCGATTGTCTTGCGGTGACTGGTGCCGCTCAGGCGCATAATCTCCTGCGTAAGGGCCACGGTGAACGCTGTTCCCCTGTCAGTTAAAACGATGATGGGTGCACCATGAAGAAGCACAATATTTTGAACGAAAAAGTTCGCAATTTTGTCAGCGGTACCACGAGGGAGAGCTTTAGTTTCACAGTACCGGCTGAGGTTGTCAGTGGCTACTGCAATGTAGCGGTTACCCAGCGAGGACTCTGGAAATGGACCGAGTAAGTCCATGCCGACTTGGTGCAAAGGGGACTTGTGGCAGATTAATAGGCTGCAGTAGTCCGGCTGGCTTTGTCGGCGGCGTCTTGCGACGTTGGCACTCGCGACAAGTTTTGACGTAATGCTGGACAACTGAAGCAACCCTGGGCCAGTAGTACTTTTTTGTATCCGCGCCAAAGTGCGGGAAAAAAAGCCTGTGACCAGACGATGGGTCATCATGGCACGCCTGCAGAACATCGTCGCGCAAGGCCACAGGTACGACGGGCAGATAGGCAGCTTCCGTCGGGTTGTAGTTTTTCTTATACAGGACGCCATCGCGCAAGCAGAATGACGACCGCCCACGTCAGAAGATTCGCGGGGGCGACGCAGCGCTTCCTTCAAGATACTCAATGAGTGGCCGTTGTTCACTGTCGCCCCTCTGGTGTTGAGTGAGGACGGACGTGGAGATGGCGCCGAGAAAAATACAATCGTCGTCGGTATCAGCCCGGTTGTCCTCGATAGGAGCACGAGACAGACCGTCGGGATCACTGTGCTTCCTACCGGACTTACAAACGATGGTGACATCGAACTCTTGAAGGTGAAGGCTCCAGCGTGCAAGCCGTCTCGAGGGATCTTTGAGGTTCGCCAGCCAACAGAGCGAGTGGTGGTCACTGACGACCCTGAAAGGGCGGCCATATAAGTACGGGCGAAATTTGGTCACTGCCCACACAATGGCCAGGCATTCTTTTTCGGTGGTGGAATAGTTTGCCGCAGATCGTGACAAGGTGCGGCTCGCGTATGCGATTACGCGTTCGAGACCATCCTGAAACTGCACAAGGACCGTACTGAGGCCGATGTTGCTGGCGTCTGTGTGCAGTTCAGTGGCGGCTGGCTCGTCGAAGTGTCCATGGATGGGCGCACTTTGGAGACGAGTTCGGAGGTCTTCAAACGCATTCTGTTGTTCCAGGCCCCAGGAGAACGGTTCGTAATCTCTCGTGAGGCGGGTGAGGGGCTCAGCGATCAGGGAGAAGTTCTGCACAAAACGCCGATAATAGGCGCAGAGACCCAGAAAGCGGTGCACGCTTCGCTTATAGGTGGGCACAGGAAAATCAGCCACGGCGGCCGTCTCATCGGGGTCGGGGCCAACCCCTATAGCACTCACGATGTGGCCCAAAAACTTCAACTCTTCGAAAGCGAAGGTACACATTTCGGGCTTCAAAGAAAGACCGGCCTAAGGAATTGCTGCGAACACAACACGCAGGCGGCTTAGGTCCTCTTCGAACGTGGCGTAGAAGATGACTACGTCATCCAGATACACAAGGCAGGACTGCCATTTCAGATCGGCAAGAACGGCATCTATCGTCCGCTGGAAGGTTGCAGGAGCCGAGCACAGGCCGAAAGAGAGCACCCGGAATACGTACAGACCGTCCGGTGTAATAAAGGCGGTAATTTCCCGGTCAAGTTCGTCCACCTCGATTTGCCAATTGCCGCTGCGTAAATCTAGCGATGAGAAGTAATTGGCGTGGCGCAGCCGATCTGGGGAGTCATCAATGCGCGGCAGAGGATAAACTCTTTTCGTGACCTTGTTTAAAAATCGGTAATCAACGCAGAACCGTAGATTTCCATCTTTCTTTGCTACTAGAACAACAGGCGACGCCCACGGGATCGCCGACGGCTGTATCACGTCGTCCTGGAGCATTTATTGAATTTGGCGGCGAATGGCATCACGCTCCTTTGAAGAGATCCGGTAAGGCGGCTGACATAACGGCCGCTGGTTGGCGTCGACTATAATTCGGTGTTTTGTGAGCGGCGTGTGCCTAACCTTAGAGGTCGAGGCGAAGCAGTCACAGAAAGACTGGATAACGCTTTCGAGGCAGCGTTTCTGACTAGACGGGAGCTTCGGGTTCACGTCAGCTTCTATGGAAGTGGTCGGTGCCTCCAATGATGCCCAGGCTTCGGACAAAGCGTGCTGTCCCGCGAATTCGCCGAGTTCTTCGAAATACGCTATAACGGTTCTGCCAGGTAAACACTGAGGTTCACAGCCAAAATTGGTTACCAAAAGCTCGGTTCGGCCATTGTTGAGCTCGACAATTCCGCGAGCAACACAGACTTGCCGACCAAAGAGCAGCGGCATGTTGGTTTCAGCGATGCCACGAGTACCAGTGATGTCGCAATCTACGGTAACAAACATGCTAGCTCTTGACGGGATTATTACGTGGTCGTCAAAGACGCGTAACTTTGTACCGCGTGTCTCGGGATCGCCGTCAACAGGGGGGTTGTGTGGAAAAGGACACGACCAGCTCCTGAAGGTTGATGACAGCACCGTACTCCCGAAGGAAATCCAAACCAAGTATCAGGTTTTTGGAGCACTAGGGTAGCAAAGCAAAGCAACCAGGGAAAGTAGCACCGCGGATCTGGAGTCGTGACATGCAGACGCCAATTGGAGTAACTACATGGCCGCCGGCGGTGCGGATCTGTGGTCCAGACCAAGGGGTCAGAACCTTTCTGAGGGCCGTAGCTAGCCGACTGCTCATTACAGAAAAGTCAGCACCGGTATCCACAAGCGCGGTCACATCGCGATTATCAGCGATTGCTGGGATTTCGGCAGACACCAGTCGGTCACAGCATGTCGTTGTCGTTGAGGTCGTCGGGTGAGGTCGTCGTCGGTTGGATCGTAGCCGCGAATCATCGGGTGGAGGCTCTTGACTTGGTCTAATAGCAGCGGCCCTACTCCCGGTGGACGCTGTCTTCAGTTTTCCAGATGTGGGCACGCGCCTCTGAACTGGCTAGAAAAAGACGGGCGGCTTGGCGAAGAAAACTGCCTTGGGGATGGCGACCGGGACTGGCGTTGCCGCGATGTCGTTGGCTGCACGTTATCGGACAGATGCTGCTCGATGTCCCGCGGCCATTCTCCGTAGCGTGCTCGAGGTGCATGAGGTGGAATCCCACTTAAGCCCATTCTGTGGTAGGGGCAGTGGCGGAGGATGAGGCCGCGCTCCTCACAGTTGTAGCATAGCGGCCTATCGTTTGGCGTGCGCCAAACGCGCGCTTTGCTCATGGTGGACAGGGGCGGCTCCTGCGGTACGACGGGTACAGCTGCAGTTCGGTACGACAGTGAAGGCACAGGACTGACGGAAGAAAAGGCTTGTCTCACTAGTCCAGGACGACTTTGTAGTGCTTGACTGTATGTCATCACATAGGGCGCTGGCTGCGGAGCTGGTGGCGACTGAACAGCTCACCGGACTTCATCTTGGACCATGTCCGGTATGGCAGCGACGCTTGCCTGTGGAGCTTCGAAGCGAAGTTTCTCGAGTTCTTCGCGCACCATGCTCCTCAGAAGCTCTCGAAGCTCGTCAGTGGGTAACAACGTGGGCGTGCAGTGGTGAGCGGCTGCTACACTAGCCTGGCGGCCGTAGTGCGCGCCCCATTCTTGCAGAGAACGCTCCATGCTTGTTGATTCCTTGGCAAAGTCGGCCACTGTTCTTGGCGGGTCATGTACCAGTCCGGCAAAGAATTGCTCTTTGACGCCGCGCATTAGGTGGCGTACCTTCTTGTCCTCGGGCATATCAGGGTCGGCGCGATTGAAGAGTCGCGTCATGTCCTCGATGAACATGGCGACGCTCTCGTTCGGCTGCTGCGACCTCTATTGCAAGGCGATTTCAGCCTTCTCCTTTCGTTCGCTGGTGTTGAACGTGGCTAAGAGCTCTCGGCGAAAGTTCTCCCAGTTAGTGAAGGAAGCTTCGTGGTTCTCATACCACGCCTTGGCCGAGTCCTGTGGTGCGAAGTACACGTTCCGCAGTCTCCGCTCGCCGTCCAAATGTTTAAGCCCGCCACTCGGTCAAAGCTGGCCAACCAGTCTTCGACGCCCTCAAACCTCTCACCGTGGAATGATGGGGACGACCGAGGCGTGTGAGGGACGAAAAGCGGGACATTCCCGGAATGCTGACTTATCTGGCTAGCCGTAGCGGACGTCATGGCCCTTGCTGGTCTTGCGAGTTGGCCGAATTCTGGTTGTAGGCTTCGAAAGGCGGCGGCTCGGCTTGTGGACTGGTGCTGTAGCCACGCGTTGGGAACTGACGCCAAGAGTGTCCTCGAGGTCAGCGTACATGAACCGTCACCAAGCACCTCCACCAAATGTCACCGATAAGCGGTCGAACCACTCAAAACCAGGTTTAATTAGATGTGCTAGGCGTGCAAGACAGCAGGGAGCTCGTGCGAGGATAAAAGACGAAAACCTCTAGCCCCGCAAGTGCGCAAGGCATGGCAAGTCCCATCTAAAACAGTTTGGCCGCGGTATGTGGTAATATGCTCCACTACGTCCGTCAATATAGTCCTGATTATTTTGGCTACGGTGTACATATTCTTAACTCCTGTGCTAACCGTAACTATACCGTAACCGTATAACCATTTACTGCTTGAGTACTAAGGGCGTTGTCTAAGATTAAAGCGTAATGTCTACTTTTCAACGGGATTCCAAATGTCGCCGCTTTCTGTCTTACCACTAAATTTTTTATATAGCATCTTCCTAGTAGTTTCATCCGTACTCTCTTCAAGTCAAGGCTAATTGTAGATCTTACCAGCTTGGGGTCCCTGCATCTCCCTTTGCCGAGCCCTTCCCCGGCCTCCACGCTCTCTGGATGCGCGCTCAGCGTGAAGTCTATTTCACATTTAGACATGTCCACTTCCGTTTCTGACGTTTACTGAGGCAAGAGTTTATGATTTCTAAGTTATTGCATTCTGTGTTTGGTAGTAATAAATAAAGTATGCTATGAATAAATCTGTTTCGAAATCAACCACTGGCTGCGCTCCTGCCTGCTTCTTGGAAAACTAGGTACTCAGTTTCAGTCATATGCATAGTGAGTGATATGCTCAGGCAGCGATGGCCTAGAGGTACGTCGTCCGCCTCGCGTGCAAGAGGACCGGGGCTCGAATCCCGGTGCCACGCCATTCTGCACCGGGTTTGTAAAAAAAAACACGTGCCATTGGAATCGCATAAGCAAGCCTGGGGTGCGGCCTGATCTCGGTGACCAGAACCGACAACGCAATCCCTCACCAGAACAGGATATGGCCAAACTGATGCAGTGCTTGGTCACAACCTTCTATAATCAATCCAATTTTCCCTCGGCCCTCAGTCCCCAGCGCCTGCAAAGGAACTGACTAATGCGACGGTCAGACCTGTAGCCGCGGAGGGTGCTAAGAATCTCTGGCTCTGAACAGGCCGCCATTGGAATCTGAACCTGGCAACGCTTAACGCCACAACCTTATCTAGTGAGGCTAGCCAAGCAGTGATGTTCGAGGAACTAGCGGGCATTGAATGGAATGTCACAGGGCTTATTGAAGTTCGGAGGACAAGTGAGGCGTATACTGTACTAAAGGACGGGCACATACTGTGGTATCGCGGGTTAGCGGATAGACGAGAACTAGGTGTGAGATTCATCATTAATCAGGATATAGCTGGTAACAGAGGAGCTCTATAGTAATAATGAAAGGGTGGCAGATATCGTAATTAGGCTTCATAAGAGGTACAAGCTGAAAGTGGTGCAGGCCTAAGCGCCCAGATCTAGTCCTGATGACCAGGTTGTTGAAAGCTTTTATGAAGATATGGAAGCAGCAATTAACCAAGCAAAAACACAGTACATTGTACTGATGCGCGTCTTCAATGCGAAAGTTGGCAAGAATCAGGCTGGCGACCAGGCGGTAGGCGACTGTGGGTTAGGTTATAGAAATAGCAGGGGAGAGCTATTAGTAGAGCTCGCAGATGGAAATAATTTACGGATCATGAATACCTTCTTCCGCAAACGAGAGAACAGGAAGTGGACCTGGAAGAACCCTAATGATGAGGCTAAAAATTAAATTGACTTCATACTATGCGCTGACCATGGCATCGTGCATGATGTGGAGGTTCTAGTAAAGGTGCGTTATAGCGACCACAGAATGGTGAGGTCTCGAATTAGCTTAGACTTTAAGAATGAACGGAAGACGCTATTAAAGAGGAAGTTTATTAACGAGCTAGCAGTAAGAAAGAAAATAGAGGAATTCATGATATCGAAGCAGAACAGATATTCAGCCTTTACTGAGGAAGACGATCTTAATGTTGATGCAATGAATGATAATCTGACAGCCATCATTACGGAGTGCGCAGTAGAAGTAGGCTGTAGGACGGCACGACAGGATACCAGCAAGATTTCTCAGGAGACGAAAGATCTGATTAAAAAACGTCAAATAAAGAGGGCGTGTAACCCTACAGACAGATGAGAACTAGCAGAGCTATCGAAGTTTATAATTAAACGCAAGCTAGCCGACATAAGGAAGTTCAATATGGAGAGAATCGAGCATGCTCTAAAGAATGGAGGTAGCCTAATAGCGGTGAAGAGGGAACGAGGCATAGCTGGAAACCATTTGTATGCGCTAAGAGACAAGAAAGGCAATGTTATTAGCACTATGGATAATATAGTTCAAGCAGCCGAAGAGTTCTACACATGTTTATATAGTAGCCAATGCAATCAGGACCTTAATGATGGAGACAGTAGCGCACAGCAATGCGTCATCCCGCCAGTAACCAAAGAGAAAATAAAAAAACACTTAGGAGCAATGGAAATGGGAAAAGCAGCTGATGAGGATCAGGTAACAGCAGATCTGTTGAAAGACGGAGAAGAGATTCTGCTAGAGAAACTAGCCACCCTGTGTACACTATGCCTTATGACCTCGACCGTACAGGAAGCTTGGAAAAACGCAAATATAATCTTAATTCTTAAGAAAGGAGACGCCAAAGACTTGAAAAATTACATACCGATCAGCTTTCTGTCCGTTGCCTACAAGGCACTTACTAAAGTAGCTTCTAATAGTCAGGGCAACCTTAGGCTTTATTCGACCAAACGATCAGGCAGGCTTTCGTGAAGGATATATTCCACAATGGATCATATTCACACAATAAATTAGATGATAGGGAAATGTGCAGAATATAACCAAGCCCTATATGTAGCCTTCTTTGATTATGAGAAAGGATTGTACTCAATGTAAACCCCGGCAGTCATACAGGCAATGCGGAAACAACAGTTCACAATAGGCAATGAGGTGCTGGAAGCGGTAAAGGAATTCGTCTACTTAGGGCACGTAGCGACAGCTGATCCGGATCATTAGAAGGAAATAACTAGAAAGATAAGAATCGAGTGGAGAGCATACGGCAGGTTCTCTCAGATCATTAATAGTAGGTTACCAATATCCCTCAAGAGAAAAGTGTACAGCAGCTGTATCTTACCGGTACTCACCTACGGGCAGAAACGTGGAGGCTAACGAAAAGGGTTCAGCTTAAGTTAAGGACAACATAGCGAGCCATCGAAAGGGAAATGATAGGTGTAACGTTAAGATACCGGAAGAGGGCAGTGTGGGTGAGGGAAGAAACGCGTGTAAATGACATCCAAGTCGAAATCAAGAGGAAGAAATGGGCTTGCGCAGGCCATGTACTGCGAAGGCAAGATAGTCGCTGGTCCTTAAGGGTAACGGAGTGGAGTCCAAGAGAAGTCAAGCGTAGCAGGGGGCGGCAGAAGGTTAGGTGGAGAGATGAGATTAGCAAGCTTGCAGGCATAGGGTGGGCGCAGCTGGCAAAGGACAGGGATAATTGAAGAGGCATGGGAGAGGCCTTCGCCCCGCAGCGGGTGTAGTCAGGCTGATGATGATGATGATTCATAGTTGCAAACGCAGATGAAAGTGCAATAACAACTTTGCTCTGAATAACGCCGTTCAATGAATGGACCATAAGATGGTGTATATAACGTGCGTAAAAAAGTGGCACCGACATGTCAAGCCACGAAATGACCGCAGACATACCTCATTCTTCTCTCTGTTATATCTCTTTATCTGAACCATCCATGGCCAAACAGTTTTAGCTGCATCGCCTCCGAAAATTCGGCCCGTGGCGGAGTCGTCAACATCAAGGTCAGACTGGGGATCGTGGCTGTAGCTCAGCCCACATGCACTGTAGTCTGCGCAAAAAAAAATGAACGAAGGTTGGGGATTAGGATGGGAGGATGGTGTGAACGCCTTTGTTGAAAAAGATTGGTAATGCATGTCGCGAAGCCCACCTTCATAGTTGTGGCTTTAAGGTATGTTAAGATTATCACATGTAGCATCCAGATTTTATACATTCATTCAGCCACTGAACCTAATGGTAACATAAAACTCATCGCAGACCATTGCACCATTTATAAGGAAATCAACACAATTGATCACCATGAAAACCTTAACAGGTAGAAACTAACAAAATAGTGCGGCTTGTGGCAGACAAGAAAATTCAAAGCGCTAAAGACGGGACAAAGCGCTGGCGTGTGTGCCTCCTTTCACTCTGTCCCGTCCTTAGCACTTTGACTTTTTCTTGTCATGCACCAACTGGCCCGGCTGATTCCCTCGTGTGGCAGAGGGCACTCAACGCTACTAAATCTGCTTTTATGACAAAAACAAGGCTAAAGCATAAATAAGACTTTGCGTACACTATATTGACATACCGCTCACAGCGATAACTGATCATAAATATCTCGGCCTTCAACCACCCATCACCTCAGATGGAAAGCAGGAGTTGAAGGAATTAGTTTTAACAGCTCTAGAACGGATCCTGTTTATTATACACCAGCTACTAGCCCCTCCTCGCACTAAACTTCAATCACAACACTTTGGTAAGATATGTAGCACCACATGTTTTCGTTATACTAACCAAAATCGAGCAGTGCAAAGAAAGGGGTAAAGTTTATATTTAACAAGTTGAAGATAGCTATCAACAAAAATGAAACTAAAAGAAATACGAGCACTGAAAAGTAGTGCTAAAAAAAGTAGTGCTCTGTACATTAAGCTCACATGTAAAATACTTCCTCAGCACTTGAAATTAGGCACTACTGAATCACTTTTTCATCTCTGAAGAAAGATGGACGCGTCACACGCATTCAGTCATAGTCCGCTGTTTTGCCCGTGTGTGCTGCTCATCGCTTCAATAGGGAAGGGCTGAACACGGAGAGCAACAGCTCAAATGAACCACAACGTTTTCGAGCACAACTCGAGTTGGGATACACGTCCAAGTTATTTCAGTTGTATCTAGCGGTTTGTCATTACAACGCGATAAGCTATTCAGTTTCTCACCTATGGTGCCATTGGTGAGGATCTCGGCGATCCACTGTAATGCATCGTAGTTGCGTACAATGAACACATTTTCTTCTTTGGAGGCCAGCCTACTAAGTGCATCATCATTCCGTTTTCCAGTGATTCCGATGCAGTAGATCTCCACACCACTATGCTTCAAGAGATCAGCGTCTTTATATGCCTTTCTGCGCATGTTCGCCTTTCCTGCGTGTTGGAAAAAAATGTTTCGCCGGTAATTGAGCTCTTTAAACTCGTTTAAACTTTCGAAAACATATTATTTATTTTCAGATTGGATTAAGCGTGTTGTACGAGATTGCTGCGGGCCAGCCTGCTTATTATTTTTCATTCTTTTTAGGTTGCCCCAAAATAACAAGTGTCCACTGATTCCGATGCAGTACATCTCCACACCTTTATGCTTCAAGGGACCAACTTCTCTATATGCGTTTCTGCCGATATGCGGTTTTCATGCGTGTTGCAAAAAAAATTGGTCATGAGTAATTCAGCTGTTTAATTTTTTTTACTTCCGGGTGTACATTATGCCACCTTGTTCAATCACTGAAACGCTGCACATTTCTGCAAATGTTTTTGCTACTACAGTACCCATTTCATTTATATTTCACACATTCCAGCGTCGCCTGAGGCTATAGCCTGAGGAGATAAAAAGCACAAACAAATGGCAACGATCCGCAGCATATTCGATTCTACGAAAACAGAAAGAAACGCACAGTAAAAGCATGTCAACTACAAATCGCAGCGTCTGAAATGGCTTTCAGGGGCTCCGTATGTATAAGGCCAGGAGGGGGATTGCAAGTTTCAAAATTTACGGAGAAAAGCTGCATTTAAAAAGACTTCCGACAAAAAAAGCAGCTTCTTAATAACGATGGTTCAAACATTTCACATAATTTCCAAGTGACTCATCTCGCAGAGTTAAAGATGGCAAAAACCTTATACATATCATGCGGGCAGGTAAAGAAAATGGAGTTAGCCCCATATTAAACAGATGAAAAGACGGAAAATATAATTGACACATCGATGCAATATGGAACGGGAAGCCTTTTTTCGAGCGATTTATAAGGTTACGAGGTTCCTAAATGGTACAGCAGTGTTAAACAATGAGATGGAGTAGGGTTTTGTATTTAACTTAGGATCTAGTGTACAGCACGCCGAGTGTGGTGCAATCATCCAAGGTGTTGGAGAATACTGTTATAAATCATATCGATATGTTTGCCCTATGATATTTCCTCCTTAAAGTTAAGGGTGAAGCGTCTGCATTCCACCACTGTTTAAGCAACTGTCATGGAGCTATTTGAGAAAGAAATAAAATGTTTCCTAAGAAAATGAGGTTAAAACAGTTTAAAATGCTCCTTCTCTAGCACGCCGGGTACATAATTTTCAGAAAGAATCCATGCTCTAAATGTAATTTAATAGTACATTAATGCACACAGTTATCTGTGTTCAGGTGTACGGTTGCTGCTTACAGGGGCAGGACGCTGGCGTGCAAGTACCAGGAACAAAATACTGCGGGACGTTGTTCACACGCAAATAACTGGTAGGGTGCAATGGGATTGAAATAGACGGGCTGTGAGATCTGGGAAAATAAAATTTCCAGGCAACAATGGTTACGTTCTTCAGCGGGATTTTATTATCGCCTCCAAGATATCTGGCTATAAGGCTTGAGCGCTGCAGACCACACATCCTATAATTATACCAATGCCAGAATATTTGAAACTGTTAAAGCTAAAATGCTAAGATTTTTCAGATAAACACCTAAAAACTCACGAAAGCACCTTTTCTTTCGACATAATACACGGCACTTATGTTCACACGCAAAAAACAGGCTCCTAAAACTGGCAGGTAAACTCCATGCGCTATGTATACAATAATCTATGAAGCTGCATACCTCTTAATAATAACGGACAACGCGCCACCAATATTCTGCTTTGTGCAAACATATTTGACTGCGTTACAAAATCACAGAAAAAGTCAAAAGATTTGCGACAAGTGTGCCCAACTCACTTCAAAGAAGGAGATGATTGCTACCTGTAGCAAAGCCTAAAAAATGTCTGCGAATTCACCTTGAACTGAGTTCTGTACATAGCGCTTACCACGTGGCTGAGTGTCGAAAAGTTGTGTATTTTGCGCTGCATGCACGAGATTTATCAAAAAGGGAAATACCTCATCTAGAGAGCGAAACAGCCTAGAGACAAACGGGTGCACTTCATTGCAACACTTACTAGCAGCACAATATGAGTTGCAGATGTGTCCACCCTATCATCTGAGCGTACACACCTAAAATGTCGTCTTGAGCGGAGCCTTCTGTCAGTTGCCCACGTTCCATGAAACGCAACGAGCAAACGCGTCCATGCGAACACCGTGATTGGAAACAGGTATCAAACAGTGCTCTACGCGATCTACTAAAGAACACTGAAACAGCATAGCGCCAAAGAGCGTAAGTTCAATCAGGGGCACCTAACAACAATGAGTAGCTGCTCAGCGGAGACAGAAAGCTGAGATAGCATTCAGTTCGGTACAAAAGTAGCGATGCCAGATTGGTGCTGTTTCGTTTGTGGGCAGACTGTGGCGCTTTAGGTCTCACTATGATGTTCATCACTGAAGTGAAAGTGAGAGTAAACGGCGTTGTTGCGAAAGGCGACGCAACAGCGGTAAATTCACTGCTCAATTCATTTGTAACATGCAGGATATTTTTCTGAAACTGTGCGTTTACGATGGCTTAATATTCAATTTGGCCCAAAAGCCGTACAAAAAATTCAGCTTTAGTACTGTCACATATAACAGGGAGTCTAAAAAAGAAAATTATGAACGAAAGATTTTGCAGAAGACAACAAGGTTGGCGATAAGGATGACGTGGATTAACCGGCGACTAAAAAAAGATTGAGCATTCGGTGAGGTAGAAAGAGATAATTGGAGGAGAGGAGGAGAAGAAGAGGATGACGCCAGGGATTACGTGGACTAACGCCGAGGCTATAAAATACGAGAGAGAGAGAGGCACGGGGGGGGGGGGGGGGAAGAGAAGAGAGAAGTGGAGGCTCCGGCGGGTCAGGGACGCTTCTGCTGGAAGAGAGCGACGTCGGCTACTGCTCCGGTGAGCTCGCGTTCTACGATTTTGCATCGTGGACTTCCTGCCGTTCCTGAGCCCGTTATGGGGATTTAACTGAGGACGCAACCCCCTGATACGGCCAGGGGTGTCTCCAGCGCTGTTCCCACCCATCAGAGTGGTGCCCCCAATGCCAACGTCACCGGCATCACCTCCACGCAGCCAACGACGCCGCCAGCTACGCCAGCCTCAGCACTTGAACGGCATCTCGACGCCGTTTATTAGACCCATACTACGCCGCATCCGCACCGAATCAGCCGTGAGCACGAACGCTGACCGCTAACAGTAGAACGCTAACAATAGTACGCTAGTAGTACACGCTAGTAGCAGTGTTCCCGGGTCGTGTGTATTGATAGTCTTTGTGTCTTGTGTTAGTTTTGTTATTCAGTTTTGTTTGCTAGTGCATGTGTCACGTAGGCTGTATTAAATGTCCGTCTGTGTGGGTACACATGTCGCCTAGTCCATTTTTTCGGTCCGAGTGTTCTCCGGGGAGGTCCGTGACAAAGATAAGTGGCGGGCTTGTGCCAGGATTTTAATTTTTTTTGGTTTGTCTCGAATCTTTCCTATTTCTCGACGGCAGAAAGGATGGATTTGGCAAAAACATTAGAACTGGCGCTGAAGCTGGGGTTAAGCAAGGAAGAGGCGATGTGTCTCTATAAGGAGGAGGCAAAGAGGCAGAAACAGGAGGCGAAGACGCAGAGAGAGGAGGCAGAGAGGCAGAGAGAGAAAAGGGCGCAAGCATGCGGAGATGCTCGCACAGACGCTCGCAAGGAAAAAGAGCGAGAGGCTAGAAGAGCTCGCGAGGCAGAACAGGAGAAAAGATGGATAGAACGGGGGAGGAGCTTTCTTTGTGGACATAGGCGCATGTCACTGGATAATATGAGGAGATCGCGCACAGTGATCGGCGTTCCTTAGCGGGCAGAGAATTTCCTACACCGGCCAGAGTTTGTCCAAGGAAGCTGCTGGATCCTTTCGATGACAAACGAGATGGTCTGGACGCATATCTGCAACGATTCGAGCGGATAGATTTGGGGCAAAGCTGGGAGCGCAGTGAATGGACCACGGCACTGAGCATGTGTTTAGTTGTACAGGCGCTGAATGTGTTTGCAACGATGCCTGCTGTTGATTCCGTGGACTACGCGAAAGTCAAGAAGGCACTCCTCTAAAGATTCAAGCTTACGGCAGAGGGTTTTGGTGCGAAATTTCTCACCATGAAACCTGAGGATTCTGAAACCGCTAAGCAGTTTTCCTGCAGGCTGACAAACTATTTCAATAGGTGGCTTGATATGTCAAACACAGAAATCAGAAGCATGTGACAGAGTAATCTTTAGCATGTTGCAGTCCAAAGCTGGCTCTATTCCTGAAAGTAAGTTGTGTTCACTAGAGGAGTTTGCCGACAGTGCAGAGCAATTCCCCGAGGCTCAAGGCCTCAGAAATATGAATAAGCCAAAGCAGGAAACACAAAAGGTTCTAGAGACAGATGCGACAAAACCAAGAGCATATGATGGTGCATGTAAGGCAAAAGTAAGGTGTTTTCTCTGCGGCGAGGTGGGACCCCGTGCGGTTGAATGTCGGACTAGTAGCGTTGCTCAAAAGACACAGGTTGTGTGTCAAGTATGTAAGAGGACTCATACTCTGGGTGAGCGCCGATACAGAACGCAGGACCGAGCTGCATGCGTTCTCGACTCTCAGGCAGAACTTGTCACACCACCTGAAGTTCCACAGTTAAATGGAGAGCAAGCGCCGTTGGGAAAGGAGGTGGTGAGGGGAACACCCAAGTCGAAAGCAGCATTCCTGTGGTGGTTGGGCAAATAGGGGACCATCCTATATTTGTTCTTAGAGACAGCAGAGAAAGCAGTTTTGGTTCGGAGAAACCTGGTGAAGGACGAGGATCTTACAGGGGAAGCGTCGGCCGTCACTCATGTAGACATCACAGTAAGGTACATTCCCGATGCCCGAATTCTAGTGTCCACGCCATATTATACTTAGCAGGTAGTGGCAAAATGCGCAGAACAGCCCATCTACGATCTCATCTTGGGAAACATTACGGTGCAAGAAGTGTCGAAGACCCTGATTCCGAGTGGAGAATGTTGAACATTGAAGAACACCCTAAGGATGAAAGGCCCGCGACAGCTCAGACGGGTTGCAGTCAGTTCTCGTCGGCAGTGGAGACAAGAGCTCAAGCGACAGCCCGAGCAACGCAGCGTCCGCTCTCCACTCCTGTTACGATGTGCCTGAGTGTGACACCGGGCGAAATTGCAATTAGGCAAAAAGAAGACCCGAGCCTGAAGACCTACTTCCACAGAGTCGGGGAAAAGGTGAAAAGAAAGAAGAGTCGTACGTCATTCGAATATCAATTGGTAAATGGTCTTCTGCACAAGGAATGCATATTTAGCTCAGGAAGACGGGTCCAACAGCTGGTGTTACCGAGAGATAGTGCTTCGCTTAGGGCATGACACCATTATGGCCGGACACCAGGGTGTACAAAAAGCAGTGTCTAGGAACACCGAGGAGTGCTTTTGGCCGAGCATCCAGAGTGATGTTAAGCGCTATGTTCGCTCTTGTGACGTGTGCCAGCGCACAGTCCCGAAGGGAAGAGTTGGTCCCGTGCCTCTGGGCAAGATTCGAACCATCGACCTACCGTTTCAAAGAGTGGCTATTGACATTGTGGGGCCAATCTCTCCAGTATCCACCAGAGGCAATAGATATGAGCTTATTCTGGTTGACGTGGCCAGTCGCTATCCTGACGCTGTTCCACTGCGAGCTATTCATAGTATCCAAGTGGCGGAGTGTCTTTTGTATATGTTTTCGCGTTATGTGTTCCCGAGGAAAATTTTGAGTGACCGGGGCTTGAACTTCAGATCAGAACTAATGAAGGAGGTTAACCGACTTTTGTCAGTAATGCAGTTGCTAACAACGCCATACCATCCTATGTGTAGTGGGCTTGTAGAGCGGTTCAAAGACACCGTCAAAAATATGATCAAGAAAATGTGCCAGGAGCGACCTGCTGATTAGGATAGACATCTCCCAGCCCTTTTGTAAACTTATCGTGAAATACCACAAATGAGTCTTGGTTTCTTGCCCTTCGAGATGTATGGGAGAACAGTTAGAGTTGCACTTGCAATGCTCAAGGAGCTGTGGGCTAATAAGGAGATTGCATCAGATCTAAAGACAACATACGTGTTTGAGTTGCGGGACAATGTGAAGAAACATGCAGGCTTGCACATCAAGGCCTAGAAACGGCGCGCGAACGCTTAAGGCATACTATCACAAGAAAGCCCCTCATAGAATTCTGAATCCAGGCGACAGGGGTCCCATCCTGCTACCCACGAATCATAACAAGTTACTGATGCAGTGGAAGGGCCCTTGCCTTGTGACCCAGAAGAAAAATGGCACGGATTATGAGATATTCATAGATGGCACTAAGAAGGTTTTCCATGAAAATATGTTGAAGACATACGAAGAAAGGGGTACCGTACGGCGGTGCGCCCCCAAAGTAGCATTGCTCGGTAGTGGCACAGGGGACCGGTGACGTTGCCGGGGCACCCACGTGCGGTGGGAAGAAAAGCGTAAGATGGGATAAGGCACTAATGAATTTGAATGAAGACAGACGTTCACAGCTCTACTCTAAATCAAGGGGGATATGTCTTCGATTGTACCCGGCGAAACGCCGGTTATATGTTGCAAATTAGATCACTATACAGATAGAATCCAACTGAACAGCTTTAGCTATCTATGCTGATGTATCTTTTTGTTGTTCCCGTGTTTGTTGTGTGCTTATACAAGGGAGTGTGGTGTGGACACAAGAATGATGTGTTATGTGCCGTAAGTGCAATTTGGTGTGCTGTGTTGGCGGTGTGGTTTTGATGTGTGCTTGACATCTGCGGTGTGTTGTGTGCTGGGTCAAGTGTCGCCACAGAAGATAGTCGGTTGGCTGGATGGCTTGAAGATGAGGATGACGTGAGCAGTTTTACATAGAAATACTCTTGAGAGAGGGAGCCCTTGTCACATATAATAGGGAGTCTAAAAGAAAATTATGAACGAAAGAGGTTTGAAGAAGACGACGAGGTTGGCGATAAGGATGACGTGGATTAACCGGATACTAAAGAAGGTGAAGAAGCATTCGGTGAGGCGGAAAGAGATGATTGTTCGAGAGCAGAAGAGGGTGACGACAAGGATTACGTAAACTAACGCCAAGGCTATAAAAGGGCGAGGGGGGAGAGGCATGGGGTAAGAACAGAGAAACGGAGGCCCCGGCGGTTCAGGGATGCTTCGGCTGGAAGAGAGCGACCCCGGCTACTGCTCCGGTGAGCTCGCGTTCTACGATTTCGCGCCGTGGACTTCCTGCCGTTCCTCAGCCCGTTCTGGGGTTTTAACTGAGAACGCTATCACCTGCTACGCCCAGGGGTGTCTCCAGCGCTGTGGCCACCCGTACGGGTGGTGCCCCCAACGCCCACGCGTCACCGGCATCAGCTCCACGGGAGCTTGGACCGGGAGCTTGCACGTCGGAGCCAACGACGCCGCCAGCGACGCCAGCCTCAGCACGTCGAACGCCATCTCATTGCCGGCTACTGGGTTCATACAACGCCGCATCCGCCCCGAACCAACCGTGAGCAACGCCGACCGCTAACAGCAGAACGCTAGTAGTAGAGGCTGGGTCGTGTGTATTGATAGTCTGTGTTTTATGTTGGTTTTGTGTGCTAGTGTTTGTGCCCCGTTGGGTGTAATAAATGTGCGCCTGTGTGTGTTCGGCTGTCACCTAGTCTATCTTTTTTCTGTCCGAGTGTTCTCAGGGGAGGTCCGGGACAAGTAAGTTTTAAAACATATATACATCGCGATCAGAAACGACGGACGAAGAAGAGGTGCTTGCGTTGCGCTCCTGTTCTTCGTTCCTCGTCTCTGTTCGCACTGTAAATTTCTTTAACAATGAGCGTAAACCATCTCCCTTAATTTTGCATGCTACTACAAGTTTTAGTAACTCCTAAAGTAGCGTCGGAGGTGTAGTAGCCTTTACATAGGAATGACCACTGACACTTTTGGATTTTTTAACAATGGAAAATGATATTCCCGCATTTATCAACAGTTGGTGGTGCAATAGAGGCACCTAAGATAAACAAAATATTCCTCGTAAAAGAGTAAAAATATATCGAGATGTAGATTAATAAAGGAAGGTAATCTTTTGGACCAACGGAGAACACCTCAGCATTAATGGAAAGAGGACGACGACCCTAATGACGCATAATGGAAATGTACAGCGCAAATACAGACAAGGACACAAGAAAGAATGACATGGAACACACGAGCGCTGACTTGCAACAGGTTTATTTCTGTTTTGCTGTTTTGCTTTAGTTTTACCTTTAACATAGCTAAGTTCTTGCAGAGATTAAACGCATTTGAAACTGCCTCTAAGGCCCTTGACCTTAAAAACCCATGAGACAGCACAGCAAAGCCCCCTCCTTGTCAGCGGGTAGAACACAAAGGGCGCATTCTTTCAGAAAGGACAAACGCGCTTGACAGGTAACTTCGGGACAGGCTGCTTGCAGTGATGCAACGCGTCCATGCCGTCCGACACACAGCGCAGGGGCTCCTCTGCGGAGGCACACCGGGCCACCCGTCTGACCAAGGACACAAGCTCCGGGGCTGACCTCTTCTCTTGGACCGCGAACTTCGGTCCCGGTGCGAGCGCCTTCTGTACATTCTGAGGCAAGCTGATCTGTTCAAGGTCATGGACAGTACCAGGTGACACTGAGCGCTTCTCAGGGAGGGCTCGCCGAAGCTGCCGAAGTTGAAGTTGCCAGAAGTGCTCGGTGGTTTGGTCGACAAGGACAGAGAACACTCGGAGCCGCCTTCCGGTGTTGGACGGGTCCCCAGTGGCACTGAGCTGCGTGGCAAGAAGCCTACGGTAGAGACGTGCAAGGCGAAGCCATTCAGATCTCTGAATTCTGCAGATCCGATTTCCGTGATTAACAGAAGGCAAGAATCCTCCAAACAAGGCGCGAACGTTCTCAGGCAGAATTTTGTTCCGAATGCAGAATGAAAGTGACCGTGCTTTGCAGACTGCGATTGCGATGAAAGCCACAGTTGATGAAGGCACACGAGGAACACTTAGATAGGGGCCCAATGTAGAAGAAATATAGTTCACTAAGGTGGCAGACTGGGCATGTTGGTGATTCATAATGGAAATGTACAGCGCAAATACAGACAAGGACACAAGAAAGAATGACATGGAACACACGAGCGCTGACTTGCAACAGGTTTATTTCGAAATTCGGGACCAGTATTTATAGCAAAACCAGGCAATACCACGCATGCGCAGTAGGAGTCAAATGTTGTCTCAAATATAACAGCTCTTTGTTAGAGCAATAGGTGACTTGGCCACGCAGGACTCACCCAACCGGTCATCAATTCAGCCTCTACTATCTCTCGAGTTAGTTGGCAACGGTGTTTCGCAATCACAGAACAATCTTTGTACACAGGCCGACACACAAAATCTTCATCAGAATCGCTGTCATTATTACCGTTTCTTACATTTTCTGCAGTGAGCGTCCAGGAACCCTCCTCGCCGTTCAGACACATTATTGCAGTGTTCTCGGAGGCGGTCATTCAAACATCTACCGCTTTGCCCTGCATAACTCTTTCCACATTTCAAATGGATGCTGTAGACGATGGACTGCGTACATTCAACGAACTTAGTTCGGTGCTTCTTTTTGCAGTTCTGATTTTTTGAATCAGTGGGTTTTTTGAAACGCACAGATTTACTGGAAGTATGAGCCACGCGCTAACAAGCCACTGCTTCCATTCGGCTCCGCGCATTCCAAATTGGTGAAGAGGGGAATTATAAGACTATGCTTCAAAAATGCGCTTTGTAAATCTAGTCCTGAGTTAATGGATGCTAGCTTGAGTGAACAGATCCTTCGTCTCAGAGCAGCGGGGGTATCCCACTCATGTTTTGATCAGTGTCGCGGAAACCCTCCTTAAGCGCCTGTGCTCAACAGAGCCTCGTACGTCACTACTGCCTGTGATCCCGTACATTCATGGCCTGTCCCATCGCCTTAAAAAGATCGTGTGAACGGGGGAACGTAAAAGTTCTTTTCTCTGCACCCGATAAGCTACAAAAATTGTGCAGACTGTCCAGGCCCACTCATTAAAAAAATCAGAATTGCAAAAAGAAGCACCGAACTAAGTTCGTTGAATTTACGCAGTACATCGTCTACAGCATCCCTTTGAAATGTGGAAAGAGTTATGTAGGGCAAAGCGGTAGATGTTTGAATGACCGCCTCCGAGAACACTGCAATAATGTGTCTGAACGGCGAGGAGGGTTCCTGGACGCTCACTGCAGAAAATGTAAGAACGGTGATGATGACAGCGATTCTGATGAAGATTTTGTGTGTCGGCCTGTGTACAAAGATTGTTCTGTAATAGGGAAACACCGTTGCCAACTAACTCGAGAGATAGTAGAGGCTGAATTGATAGACCGGTTGGGTGAGTCCTGCGTGGCCAAGTCATCTATTGCTCTAACTAACAAAGAGCTGTTATAATTGAGACAACATTTGACTCCTACTGCGCATGCGTGATGATTGCCTGGTTTTGCTATAAATACTGGTCCGAATTTCGAAATAAACCTGTTGCAAGTCAGCGCTCGTGTGTTCCATGTCATTCTTTCTTGTGTCCTTGTCTGTATTTGCGCTGTACATTTCCATTATTAATCACCAACATGCCCAGTCTGCCACCTTAGTGACTCTAATGACGCATAAAAAACTGGACGACACAACTGATCTGAAGTAATACAAGGACTAGAAGGATACGCCGGTTCCGGGGCTGGTATTTGCAAAGGTGTCAGTGTACTTGCCATCCAAAGTGCTACAATGACGACAGGGTACACGAACAATTCAACGAAAGCTTAGAACAAAATATTGGTCCATATGACATTAAAAACCAATTTACAGATGATTACAATAAGCGGTTATGCGCCATTGGCCAGCCCCCATTCACTGCTGACAGGTGGCGTGTGATGCTAGTAGGCACCCTTCGGGGTGTGTTACGCTGAGTAACAAGGGGCCGTGTGAGCTGCTAGCCACCTTTCATGCGGTACTTCGCTCTGCTGCTTGAACAACCGGTTACGCCTACTACGTCGGCTTCGCCGACGAATACGACACGGAAGCCGGGAGTGGTCGCCTAAGAGCTGCGCTCAAAAATGGATAAAATTAGGTGGGCAGCCAAGGTCTTCAGACGCTCGTAGAGTAACAACATGCTGGCGCGGTAGAGGAAACGGAACAGGAAGTTCACGACAGGCTAGACAGGCAACAACAGTCAAAAGAAACTTTCCACAAACATCAAAGAGAAGTCCGCTAAACCGAGGCTACTAAATATAAACACATCCAAAGAAGTAAATAATCGCTTACTACACAGCCGGGAAAAGCGAATCTTGATACAAAGGCTATATTTTAATTAAACAGACACTGCCATCCCTTTTGACACAAGATCAGGTTGCTACAGAGGCAGTCAATGCAAAAGTAAATACGCTCAGGAGAGAGAGAGAAACGAATTTAATTAAAGGAAAGGTGGTGAGAGGTCGGCCGGCAGAGAGGTAACGCTGACCTGCTACTCCAAAAGTACCCTGAAGGAAAACATATTTGAGTGGTATGCGGAAGCAGTGCACAAAACATTGAACTGGTTCTCTTAGCCTGCAAAGCTTTACAGGGTGTTTCACTTAAGACTTCCCAAAATTTCTAGAAATAAGCTTTTTGAGTCACCGGTGTAGAACGTCGGAACACAACTCAGACATGCAAACTTAAAGCGCCGACGTTAGCTTTGTTTCGAAGGCAGAGCAGAACAGTGTGTCTAAAATTAAACATTCAGAAAACCAAAGTAATGTTAAACAGTTTAGCAAGGGAAAAGCCAAAATCATGAAATAGGTAATACTTACGGTAGGCAACACCCTTTTCAATAATCAAGGAGCCTAACAGTAAGAGTTAAAAGCTAAATATTCAATATAGACAAAAAGCCTTCTAGTTAGCTTGTCTTAGCTGTATACTGATGTTTACACCGCTGACAATGCAATGCCGAATAGGCGCACCTCTAATTCAAAAAGAATACTTTTAAAAATTGTGATCAGCCTTGCCTGAAACACGCTGTATATCCAGATATCAAGAAGGACATGGTTCGCCTTACAGTTATGGGGATAATAGAAGAAAAATTATTGCATTAACAGTGAAGACGAATAAGGTAAAACCGGAATCCCGGAGGCACGAATTCAGAATGCAAAAATGCCGCGAGTCATCACAGAAATAAAAATAACATACCTTAAAACACATTAAAGAGGTGACAAAATGAACAAACAAAAAAAAGATTAAAAGTTAATGAAGGAAAAGAAATATATGAATCGCCCAATTGAATTTACTAAGGTGTCGATAGCCAGCATGACAATTCACAAGGCCTGAGAATAAGATCTATATACCTATCTACACACACCTAACAAAAAAAAGTGAATCGCCACCTTCCGCTGCAATGGCCACAATTACGAGAACAAACTTTTTCGTTATTGATTGTTTTATTTTCTGGGCATTGCAGTGAAAACTGCACGAAGCGACTGCCTTTACATTTCTAATTTTTACGCTTCTACTTTTTCTTGCAGTTTTTGGGCATTCTATGATAAACGAAGCCAATTTTGGGAATTCCTTTACTTGGACATGCGGCAAACTGTAGAGAAGTTCATTTAATGTTACAGCGTTTGATAAAAAGGTACTAAAATTATTCAAACCGTATCGAACTCCATTTTTCTTTCGGCACGCAACACTCAATGAGCTTCTGATCTTCTGTGAGCATCTGATCTCGCAAGATGTTGCTACACGAATACACAAAGAAGTATGCGCGATCCCAAGTTCTCTCCTACCATGCACAATTGCGGGTGTGGACATCACGGGGGCTTGTGATGTCCACACCCGCATTCATAGCCATCCCTCAGATACCGATCGGGAAGTCTGCTAATCCAAATTAAAAAAAAAACTTTCTAACCAACTGTCACAAAAAATTAGTGCTCATCACCAGTCTAATCAAACACGGCACACCCCAAGGCTCGATTCTATTCCTGACGTTCTTTAGCTTGGTAATAAAAAATCACCAACATGTCATTTAAATCATGCTCTGGTATAACCACGGCAACCCAGGATGTCTAGAAGCTATCGTTCAAAAGGGCCTGACATTCTTGAAGCATACTCTACAGGCATGGTGCTCAAATGCTCACCAGAAAATCAGTCCACACGGCTGTTCACAATAAAGGAGGGCCGCTAATGCCTACAATTGCCGCTATATTTTGAAAACTGATAACCTTCCTATTCCACGTCAGGCACATAGTCGCATCCTTGACTTCATTTATTAACAGGGTGGCGCAAGTCATCAACATCTACAACAAATAAATATCCTCCACCACATGTTCAAACGCATTACCTGTACCATCCATGAATTCAGTGAACAAGACCTCCACAGGGCTGCGAAGCAACAGTATTGTCACGAATCACCTATGCTTTCCCATGCCTCAACCTAATAAAACTGAATTCAGCAAAATTGAAAAAGCCATCCACAAATAATACGGACGCAGCTAGCTGCACAGCAATAAGCGCTATCCCATTCAATAAACCGCCTTGCAAAGCACGCTAGAGGAGAAGGCTGCTGTGAATCATGGCACTTAGAACCACCGGTATACCACTTACTGTCAAGGCAGCACTATACTAGAAAGACTTCGATACAGCGCATTGCACCTGCCACCAATTCCCGATTTCTGACCGCTGTGGGAACATCAACGCACCCCCGTATCAACGCACTGTCTATAACCCGCAACGTGGACCCGGAGAGGGATTCGGAACGTCGCAAAGCAAGAACATGTCCCCTTAATACCCCATCACGCGACACCTACTATAAAGACGCAACCTTCGTTGACTCCGACGCTACAAGTTGTTCAGGAGGCTCCCGATATGAGAAAGTCCGTCATCACACTGGCGTCCTTGATCCGAGCACAACTAAGGCACAAGCTCTTGCAGAAGCGATCCGGCATCACCCTCACCAAACTAATGCCATCACAGTGCGCACGGATATCCAGTAGGCACTTCGTAACTTCGCCGCCAACATGCTCCCTGGATATATTCGTGCCCAACTAAAGATCTCCCTTCAGCAGTACATAAACCTGCACGTCCTTATGGAATGCGTCCCCGGTCACCAGTGAACTGGAGAAAATCAACAGGCCCATTCCCTCGCTCACGACGGTCCTCTGAGCAACCTTTCCCCTTGGCCGGATGATTAAAACCCCAAGAATGAGCTGACTACGCACCGAAACCACCGAAGAGAAAGACCGAAAGAACTACGGCTATCCTAATGCCTCCTTCGTCCTTCCCCCTCCACATTTTACGCGCCGCGAGTCTGATTTCATTCGAGAAGCACAAGCGATTTTTCTAGCATGTTACCTCTACAACCACCACATACACAGGCGCTCTGGCCAGCCCCGCTTTCAGACATGTGGCGCCTAGCCTGATAATACACAAAGATATTAGAAATGACCACGTGCCGCACAATCACCACCCTTCCTATGACGCAGATTACTACCCACACCGGTACCCTATTTTTGAGAGAGCTGTGCCACTCTTTCTGTTGCACTCCTCCCAATGCTGTGGCCACTGCTCGTTGCCCAGAAATGACCGGAGTGTGATGTCAACATAATGCCACCAAACCTCAACACTCATGCAAGCATGGTAGAATCAGGCTGTAGAAGACTCTTAAGTGAAAATACTGGAAGATATCTATAACGATTGGACAGATGTCGTAGTCCTCCATAAACTCACAAAGAAACTTCGAATACGGAAGTGTGTCATGCAGGGAAACACCTGTAGCTAATGCTATTCACCAGCAGTATACAGGAGGTGTTCCGAGGCCTGGATTGGGAACAGTCGAGATAAGAGTTAGTGGAGAATACCTAAACAGTCCGATGTTCGCTGTTGACATTGCCTTGCTAGGTCACACAGGAGATGAACTACAAGCCATGATCAATAAGTTGGACAGGCAGCCCACAACGATGGGTCTAAAAATTTTCATACAGAAAACCAAATGTTGAAGAGCCTCGCAAGGAAACAGCAGCTCACAATTGGTAGCGAGGAGATAGAAGTAGAAATACGGCTACTTAAGGCAGGCAGTGAGCGCTGATCCGGATCGTGAGAGGGAAATAACTAGAAGAATAAGGATGGAGTGCAGTGCTTATCGCGGTTTCTCTCTGAACATGATGGCAGATTACCAATATTCCTAGAGATAAAAATATACCTGTGTATCTTACCGGTACTCACCTATGGAACGGAAACCTGCAGAATAAAGTCACAGCACATCGTTAACGTGTTTACGTTAGCATTTACCGCGCCCGGCAAGCGACGTCTGCGCATGCGCCGCCACTTAGCGGTCCGCAAACACTTTACGAAATCCTTTTTAGCGTTGTGGAGAGTTAGCGCTCGCTTGTAAACAAACATGGCGGCGCCCTGCACGGCCACTTCGGACCAAATACAGCACCACCGCCGCGTTCTTCGCCGCCATTTCTCGCTATACATGAAGGCATTCGCTTTTAATTTGCAAACTTTCACTGGTACGTTGAGGTTTGAGTAACAACTACGCCATGTTTTTGAGATTATTTGCTGATTTTTGAGCAGTTAAGCCTGACTATATGTCGTGTACATAGCCAAATAGTAACGACTATACTGCAGCTCTTAAGTTTCGTGCCCGATTTAACATTTTTCTATCTTTTCATGATTTTTTTAGTCGAAAAAAAAAGACTGGTAATTCTCTTGGTATGTTCGTCAGTAATGGCAGAAAATAAAAAGTTTCTCCGGCCTGGTGTTGGTGCGCTTTAACATACTGCCACTCGGTGGCGCCCCCGTCTTCACGTCCAAACACATAAAGAAGCGACGTTGCGGCATGGCGAACAGGTGTCGTAGTTGTGATTTTTTTTACAGCGCTCGCAACACAACGTGCGCTGCGTATGCAAGCTTACTCAGGTCTACGTAGTGAAATTGTCTACTGCCCAGGGTAGGCAAAGGTGTCTAGCTTCACGGGCACATTTGAAAAGCTGCTGAGTCGGCTGTTAGCTGAAGTGTAGTCGGTACGTCTTTATATCCAGAGAAAAAGATTATCAAAGTGTAGCATTTCACTTCATAGAAATGATTGCAATGTATTCGTTTTTTTATCATTAAAAGCTGAGCATCTGCCATAATCATTACTCGTTTTAGCCCTACGGTCACTTGTTACGGGAGAGACGGTACGCTAAAATGTCTTCTGCCGTGCGCCGCGCTAACCGGAAAATCCGGCGTCCGGTAATACGGTAAACGGTAACGTAAACACGGTAACGATATGCTATAACTCTCTAATAACTCTGAGGGTTCAGTTTAAGTTAAGGAGCACGCAGCGAGCTATGTAGAAAAAAATTATAGGTTTCACATTAAGAGACCGAAAGCGGGCAGAATGGGTCAGTGATGAAACACGGGTTAATGACATCCTTGTCACAATGAAGAGGAAGAAATGGTCTCGGGCAGGGCATGCAAAGCGAAGACAAGATAAGCACCGGTATTTAGGGATAACGGAGTGGATTTCAAGACAGGGGAAGCGTAGCAGGGGCGGCCGAATGTTAGGTGGGCCGATGCGGTTACTTTTTTAGGGTTACGTTGGCCGCAGCTGGCAATGGACAGGGTTAACTGTGGAGATAAGGGAGAGATCTTTGCCTTGCAGTGCGCGCAGCCAGACGGCTGCTGACTCCCATCTGCGGCCACAACTATAGGATGAAACATCAGGCTTCACTGAATTTGAGAGTAGCGCACTCCATGCCTTAATATATATAGAAGAGATAGAGATCCAGAGGAGATTTAGTTTTTGGCTCTTCGCAGGGGACAGGACAGCAAAGTTGTCTATAAAAACGTTAGTCGCGCCAGCCAACAATCTCTACTCTGAGAGTTCTGGACATTTCCTTAGATTTTATTGTGTTATAAGGCTTTACTGTTACTCCGTGGAACAGAATACGCGAGGTGCAATGAACTGAACCAAACGGCAGGAGCCCAGCCCAAACTCTACGCATCTGTGAAAAAGAATTGGGCTTCTAGGATGATGTTGGTATAGGAACACCTATAGGTGACGAGTATAAAACAGTGATTTCGCTAGACGAATAGGAAGTTGTTCTGTGCGGCAATGACTGGATACGTTGTACACGCTACCTCAAGCCCATTTAGTATAGTAATCTTGCAGAAGTAGGGTACAGCGCTAAAAACAAACAAGAAAAGAAGTAGAGAAGACGCGCGCAGACTCGCAATTACATTTAATTGGTGAAAGATGATATATACATTGAACAAAAAGAGAACAACATGCTCTGAGGTCATCCAAAACACAGAAACGCTGCCGTCACAACCTTTCGTCCCAAAATTTCACCTCACAATCAGGAAGTACGACCAAAGGGTCCCTAACGCAAACACGTGTTTTTATCTTGATAAAATATCCCATGTAAACCATGCGGCTCGGTGGATTCTCTGTGTTTGCGCTGCGGTGCACGAATTTCCCATCGTCGTGCGGACGTGCTTATGTCGGACAGACGGGACATTGTATTTAATATCCGCTTAAAAAAAATATTAACAATCTGTCATCTGACGAGTATTGCCACGTTGCAAAGTATTGCAGAGCTTGCGAAAAAAAGACAAAGAAGGCATGCCTTCCGCTTCTTGGCAAAATAAAGATTCTACAGCTCATATGGACCGCCGCACACAAGAGCTTTTCGAGGCGTATATTATTAAAAAAAAAAACCTGTTTGTGATAGCCACCCTTTGGTCATACTTGCTCATTGTACGTTGAAATTTTTGGATACATGGTTGTGACGGCAGTTTTACTGGTATTGGGTGACCTCAAAGCATGATGTCTTTTTGTTCAATGTGTATATGTCATCTTTCCCCAATTGAGAAAAATGTTCTGAGCCTGCGCACGTCCTATCCACTTCTTTTATCCGTTTTTTTTTAGTGCAGTACCCTCTTTTTGCAAGATGAAAGTCAACCAACACACCCACCTTAGCGCTCTACTCCGCTGTGTATGGTCCTCGTTATAAAGTTCCCCTTTAAACCTCACAGGCGAGAGCGTAACGGTACGGGGCTGATTCCCCGCTTGTGAAGTCTGTCTCCTTCACTGAATTCAAGGTGCCATGAGGTAATATGTTTATCAGAAGATTCCTTAAAAGCCTATGCTTCCATTGGCAGGCAAGATTGTGGATTTGAATCTGTTTCAATAGCATTACAGCCCGCAGCAATTTTCTACGCTTATGAAATATTGGGCGCAGAAGAGGGTGGTGAACCTTTTCAGCTATTTCACTTGGATATCTTTGCACAAGCACCGCGCATCGCCCCAGGAAAAAAAAGCCGGCAGCGCCGAGCAGAAAGCCGCGAAGCTGCTCCAAAAGTGCGGGAACATGCATTACACGTTCACTCACAGCTTCCCCGGTCTTGGGCGGAATCAGACAGCGATAGACGAAAAATGCTTGCCTGTGAAGTACTGAGGAATAACGTTATTCTCAAAATGCATTGTTGAAAGTGTTCCCTCATTTTTTAATTAGGAAACATATAAGAGCCGGTACTTTCGCCAACGAGGAAAGCAGTTCACAAACAAATTTTCTATGGGAACACATTGTCGCCTAAAAGGCTGATAAATATTGGTTGCTATTGTGTAAAAAGTCTGGAATTGTCGTCCCAGCAGCGTCGTGGGCTCATTTCAGAAAAATAGAAAGATAAGTTAGAAAAACTGAAAAGTTTCTTCTTTAGCTTCTTTAGGTGACCACTAACGGCATTAGAAATACTACGTGTGGGTATCCTGGTTCTGCAAAGAAGGAGAAGCATCTTACACTGGCGCTCTACTACTAAACTCAACGACGTCACCTGTATAGGCTTTGTAGGTGTGTCGGTGCTGCAAGGAACCATTAAAATAAATTGCAGGGGCGAACAGTGCCAAGAACGAGCACCACATATATGTTCATCGTTTGTCCAGGCCGACAGTCGTGAAAATGCCTATTCTTGTATACTTGCACAGTTAATAGTAGCGCAAGTGAATGCCCAGCCCCGATCTTTTTCGCGCCCCTCTTCAGTGCAGTGTAGGAGCCGCCGCCATGGCTGAGTGGTCATGGCGCTCGGCTGATGGCCCGAAAGACGCGAGTTCGATCCCGCCGCGGAAGTCGAATTTCGATGGAGGCGAAATTCTAGAGGCCCGTGTACTGTGCGATGTCAGTGCACGTTAAAGAACCGCAGGTGGTCAAAATTTCTGGAGCCCTTCACTACGGCGTCCCTCATAGCCTGAGTCGCTTTGGGACGTTAAACCCTCATAAACCTAAACCTGTTAAGTGTAGGTGAGGTTTCCCGCCAAAGAAAAAGCAGAGTTCGCCGCAAGAAAGCTTCCACGACCGCTTTACGTACCGTGGATACAGCCGCTGGATCGCGCCTGAGACTAACATCTTTTTCAGCAGTACGCGTGGGCTTTCTCAATGCGGCGCCGAACACCTAGAAACGCCGCTCAAAATGACAACCTGAAATGGCTCCATCGCACAGTACGCTGAGCGCCTTTGCATTAGTTGCCAAAGCAGTTACGCCACAGCCGCCGATGGTATGCCGGTACATCAGTAGCGTTGCAGGAGAGCCATGAACGTAGCCGAGGCGAAGCACCCTGCTCTGAATGCCCCATGTATGCGGGAGGCAAGAGCTTATAAGTGCGGCGGTTGGAATGTGGGACGGCTATTTTCTCCTCACTCATCGAAAACGAGTCGCATGAGAACTCCTCGCCAACATATTCCCACACTATTAAGCACGCCATGTAACCATGCCGATACCAAATTACAGTTGTTAATCACTCACGAGCCAGAGCAGAATTCCAAGCATATAGTATAGTTGGAAAAGGAGACGGAAGTAGCTACCAGCTAGCGTTGCTCCTCAACATGAGCACGAGTGTCATTACCACTAACTTTTACCATTTTACTTACCTAAGCGTGATGTTGGGATCACCACAAAGCATTAAAGGACTAAGGATAACCGTGTTCAAGGAACACTTGATGAGGCACAGTAGATACCACGTAGAAATCAAAGGACTGCAACAGCAAAAAACAAGTCGAATTCTAGTGGAGAAGACAGGTGCTGGGTTTCAACTATATTTTACAGAAAAACTAACAGTGGTCACATAACCAGCACAATGCTCTGTCGCAGGCAAAGGCGAACGCAAAAATTCCATTCGTTATATAAAATAAATAAATGGAAGGCACGCGAACGTACATGTCAATGCCGCATTTCAGTGCCTTGGGGGTGAGGGAATTTATCGCGCTGTTTTGAGTCTTCCGCGCTCGATTGCCTGCTTGTGTTTGGGACACATTTTCCATGTCCGCCTTTCGAAGATCTGCAGTGTACTCCTAGGTTGTGTCTACAAAGGTGTACGCCACTCTAAACTTAGCCCTCTACGACCCAGACCGCATCGTCCGTATTAATACTTCCAAAACCTTGCACATTGGCCTGTGAAAAGAAAGCCTAAATGCGACGGCGAACAGGACCTTAACGTCGTTGAAATCGTCTACTGCTTGCATTATATCCTTCGAGGTCCTCAAGAAAGCATCGCGGTTCCTAGACCTGTTGATATTTTTGACACTTTTTTTTTATTCGAGAAGTGTGCCATGAGGCATAAGTTGAAAAAGGAAAGTTAGTTCCTCTGTTAAATTTACGAGCCCAGGACGAGGAAAACGCTTCTACAGCACGACTAGTGGCACTGTCAGATTGTGAAGAAAGGGGTGGCTTCATTTTATATTAAGACGTCTTTCGTTCAATCATGCTCGCCCATGGTTCAGGTTCTCTTCTTTCCACACCTGCCATGTTTCCCGCCTAACCTTCTTTAAGCCGTTACGGAGTATATTTTGATGGCTTCACGCCTCAAGTCTGAGGCATAGGGAGATGATCGACATAAGCAGAAAACGTATGCTGTTACACCTTTCTTTCACTGTGTTAGAAACGCCCCGGAAGTTTTTCGGTTTTGATCTTCTAGCTAGATAAAACGAGGGAAAGAACATCGCCGCGGCGCCAGCCACAAAAATGGGTATATGACAAGCACAACATCCGTGGCATCCGATATGGTGTTAAACTTTGGGAGAAGTCATGCAGACAAGCTGGGACGCTGCATTCATCATCGCCCGCAAAAGCAAGCGGCCTCGACGACGAAAGATAATGAAGGCGAATAAGGAGTACGCTGCTATTCTTACAAACGCACAGCGCCATTGGGAAACGTGATGGTAATTGAGTGTCTGGAGACAAAAGAGAACACTTAATTTCTGGAAATTTCACAGATGATAGAATATGACCATGTGACGTGTGGTCGCGTGGCAACATTCAACCTTTTTGATAAAATATATAAGGGTTGCTGTCATGTGCACAAACTGAACTGGCTAATACCGGTCTGAGAGGAATCGTAAACTAAGAGGACTGGGACGCGGGCGTTTGCTTGTCTACTCCGCCGCCACCGCTTCACTTTGCTCCACTAAACCTGTGCTCCTGTGCCCAGATTTTCCCAAGTGTCTCAAGATCCCGGGACATTCTGGTTGCGATGGTGTCCAGCCCTGTCAAACCCCCGGCGACGCGAACAGCTCAACTCCACATTACGCTACGCAATACCACTTGCTTATCGCCACGGTTTTTGTCTTTATTACACGGAAGTCAATCCCACTGAGCTACTATATGCCTTACGTACACCGAGACTACTGCGCCGAGTAGACACGCCATCTCATATATTCGTACAGGGCACTCCACCCACATCAAAATGGCGGGATACATACAAATGCGTCATTAACCATCAGTTATTCAGGTGTCCACTCCTACGCAGCAAAAACCCTTCCACCAATGCGCACTGTTCATTGAACAGAGACTTAGATGAACTAGGTGATTTTGCGTGTCGATCCATCATGCGGGCCTTCCAAAGGCTGAATAGTCTGATCAGCATCAAGAGATCACTCGGAATCTCGAAGACATCGAGCACAGGTAATAACCATAGAGTGTTCACAGATATCTCAATGTGCTTTTGATTGCCTGTTGAAGTATGTCCGAGAAAATCACTCCATCACGGCACGAAGCAAAGCAGTGATCGATCGTTCTGATTGGCCGCACAGGTGGCAGCTCACCGACCATGACACAAAAGCCCCCTTGACGCGAAGCCAGGCCTTAAGGGCAGAGAAGTGTGGAGTTTAAAGAAAGGGTTTTGCAGCTGATTGATATATATTTTTTGAACTCGCTTCAGTTCACTAGAACCCATAAAATAAAGGCAATGCGCCGATACACAGGCACAGGAAATATATTCTGTTGTACTTTTGTCTACTATCTACCCTCTTGATAGGTCCAATAATTATGGCAAAGAGAAGTGAACAGTTACGAAATCAATGGTATCCGCAACCTCCTTCAGCAAAACCTACAAAGCTACCTCACGGCCATGACCAGTAAAAGCAAACTGATATGGTAGATGACCACTCAAGCGCCTTCGAAGCAGCGACAGCAGAAAGGGGTGGCTTTCAGCTTTGGAGAATTATAACGTGAAACACGCTCGTAGACAAAGAATGAAACAAGGCCAACTCCTGCAGACTCCAGAGAAAGGAACAAATTGTCTGTACGCATCGGCTCCCATTGAGAGCGAAAAACGAAGTTCACGAATAGTCTGTGCAGCGCTTGTACCTTCTTCCTAGCAGAGTGTATCACTTGCAATAGATAGACAAGCTTTGCAACAAAGATGTTGGAGACTTGTGCCTGAGCAAAACTCGAGAGCTCCCGACAGGTCAAAGCCTGCATTTGGAGCCTCATAGAAAGAATTTGTGACTCCTAATAAGAGCGATTATTCTTATCCGATGAAGGAAAACACCAGAATAACATAGAGAAACAAATTCCCAGATTATTCCACTAAAACGATTAGGTTTCGTACCCCAGTAACCTATACAGAATACTTTAAATATTTCCAAATTTACAGCCGCGCCAGAGAAGTTAAAGAACTATGCCGCTTAATGTGAAGCTCCAAGTACACTCTTTTTTTTCTGAACAGATCATGGCGGCATCATCAGCAGTCATTAAAATTATAATTTCTCATGGATCAAGTGAAAATGCTAAAATAGCATGGGATCTGATGATACTAAGGCACGAGGTTTCGGGATAAAGACCAAATAACAGAGGTGATAATGGGTAACACTGCCGCGCAGACTACATTTGTGCAATCGGTTAGGTAAGTTTGAGGTCAATTTTGTAAAGAAATGTTTTTAGCATAGTCTAATGCCCTTAAGAAATACATCCCCAATGCTTGCACGTTCCAGGACTGCAAACAAATATCACGACGCATCTTATCAAAGGCATTCCCAAGATCCATCTGAATTAGTGCAATCTAACTGGCCTCGCCTGCTACTGATTCCAACATTGAATGTCTAATATCTATCTGAGTTTGGATACTGCGGCCTCGAATGTCGCATGCTTGGTGTGAGCCAATTAAATCCTGCGCTGCAAGCTGCAAGCGGGGAGAAAGTATCTTTGCAAATATTTTAGTCTAATGTACTAAATGAAATGGGACGATACCCTTCGATAACCCTTAGCTGGCACTTGTCTGTGCATTTCGGAATGAGTTTCTATGTCCTGCAGGACAGTGGGCGCGAGTGGGCACGAAAGCATCATTGCAGCCTCAATGGTAACAGACCACCTCTTTTGACATCCAGGTCCTGCTCTCACTTGTGGCGCACAGCATCGACAATATCTGCAATCCTGCCGGTGACAGCGGTTCTCTGCACCAAGTGACGCAACTTGCTTCCTGTCAGTTGCCTCCATTCGATCATCAGGTGGCGCCCTCAAGATTTGTGAACAGTCCCTATCACTTCTGGGCAGCGGCATAGTCATCGACAGCAAGTTCAACGCCAGTATTTAGGCCCTGGTGTCCTTGGGACCGCTTCAGTAGGGACGAGAGCAGCGTTGCAGCCACAATGGCTAACAGACCGCCTTTGTTTGACATCCAGGTCCTGCTCTCACTTGTGGCGCACAGCATCGACAATATCTGCAATCCTGCCGGTGACAGTGCTTCTCTGTACCTAGTGACGCAACTTGCTTCCTGTCAGTTGCCTCCATTCGATCATCAGGTGGCGCCCTCAAGATTTGTGAACAGTCCCTATCACTTCTGGGCAGCGGCGTAGTCATCGACAGCAAGTTCAACGCCAGTATTTAGGCCCTGGTGTCCTTGGGACCGCTTCAGTAGGGACGAGAGCAGCGTTGCAGCCACAATGGCTAACAGACCGCCTTTGTTTGACATCCAGGTCCTGCTCTCACTTGTGGCGCACAGCATCGACAATATCTGCAATCCTGCCGGTGACAGTGCTTCTCTGTACCTAGTGACGCAACTTGCTTCCTGTCAGTTGCCTCCATTCGATCATCAGGTGGCGCCCTCAAGATTTGTGAACAGTCCCTATCACATCTGGGCAGCGGCATAGTCATCGACAGCAAGTTCAACGCCAGTATTTAGGCCCTGGTGTCCTTGGGACCGCTTCAGTAGGGACGAGAGCAGCGTTGCAGCCACAATGGCTAACAGACTGCCTTTGTTTGACATCTCGGTGTGTAATTGAATTCTTTGTATCCTAAGAAAAGTGACAATCGACGCTTTCTGCTTTTCCCGGGCCCACCTGTGTTTTTGAGCATGTTGACTGAATGCTTCAACAGCTGTCTTTTCTAGAGTGGACACCACTTGTCTTCTTTCGGAATCAATGAGGAGTGCGACGGCTAGGTAATGGGCCCTGCCAGACACTCGACACATCCGCCTTAGACGGCTAGATCCGACGATGACCTTTTCTGTTCATCTCGGAATACAACGCCCTATTGCATGCATAATCCATAGATTATGTTTAAACGTAGCCTTCACGTGCAAGTGCTTACACTTAATAGGACAAGCGGACTCCCCGGACTCTGCCACATGTGCCGTGCTAGAGACTATAGAACATGT
Organism: Amblyomma americanum; assembly: GCF_052857255.1. Taxonomy (NCBI): domain Eukaryota; kingdom Metazoa; phylum Arthropoda; class Arachnida; order Ixodida; family Ixodidae; genus Amblyomma; species Amblyomma americanum. The sequence continues at coordinate 145,027,753 of NC_135503.1, forward strand.
TTTAGCGGCGCATCCAGCATATGCACGTGAAAGACTCATGCTGGCATCTGCTTTGAAGTCTATGTACACAAGGCCCCTCTCAGAGGATTCGATCCTCGGCTCTTGGCCAGATAGTTTGAAAAACTGCACAGGCAACGCGAGCGCTCTCACAATTTTTAAGTGACACGGATCTTTCCTCGCGCTTGTTATGTCAGAAAGTGTGCCTTATTTTTTTGAGTATTTTTTCATCTCCTTCCTCCCATCATCGTCATCCCCCATCGTTAGCCTCTTTTTTCGACTCTTCCCGTTCCCCAGTGCAGAGTAGCATGCCAGATATTTATTTTTCAGGGCAACCTCTCTGCCTTTCCCGTCAATAAACCCTCTCTCTCCCTTTCTCAACAGCTGTCTTCTTTGAGTTATTGAAATAAATCCAGGTCCTTTTCACATGCGTACCAAAAGCATCACCGGTGATTCGAGCACAGACACTGCGAGTGAGGAGAGTAATCCTGCAGCTAATTCATATTGACAGAATCGGAACAAAACATGAAAATAATTCGTATGTGGAAGGAGCCGCAGGCAGAGTGAGTCGCGCTTTCAGCCAGTAACGATAAAATAAAAGGAAAACTACAGAAGAACTTCGGAGCGGACGGCATAGTATTGATTCAGCCCTCGCCGATATGAATTCCAGGCTTACAACAGTTAACACTCACTTGAAGCTAGTGACGAAGCAAAGCAGGATTTCGAATGCACTCCTCTTGATATTCGCAAAGAAATTCAACCGCTGCAGGCACTATTTCACGAATTATGAGACCAGACTCGTAGAAATAAGCCAGTGTTTCACGCTGTCGCCGAACATAATGACCACGAAACATGGGACAAAACGGAAAAAAAACTTGTAATCGTCCTGTCAAAATACGTTGACTCCGATCTCTCGCCCAATGATATTTATAGGGCTCAGCGATTAAGGCGGTATTATGACTCGGGATGCCATCCGGTGAATGTGAAGTTCAACAACTTGAAAACCAGACAAAAAATTCTGAAATGAAAAAACGACATCAAAGAAGAACATATTAAAATGACAGAATAATACCCGTTTGCCACACGCCAATTACACAAGAGAACTGATTGGCTTCGCCAAATCACTGTCCGGCTCCCCATCTTTTTAGATAAAATACAATAAGTTGGTCGTGAACGACAGATTCTACATGTATTACACTGTAAACCATGCAACATATGAGATTACCGCAGAACGCACCAAGCCGATAACCCTGCACGCGTCTTCATCTCTCCCCGCTGCATCTAGTTCTGGTAAATCTGTCTAACGGTTACCGAGGGGCAATAACCGTTTCTAAGCGCAGATAAAGCATCACTTTTATTCACAAATATCCGAAGTATCATCAAAAGACGTAAAGAACTCTCCTCTTCCATAAGTGCGCGTTCCGCGGACATCGTCGTCCTAACTGACACTTGCCTGCATGAATACATACGTGACTGTGAGATATTCGATTCATTATATCATTTTAACTTCTAATGGTGTGACTGGAAAGATCGGCAAGGTGGTGGCGTACTAATAGCAATCAGTAACAATAGAGTCATATTTTCTTCACATGACATCAAGCAACGAAATTATATGGGTATCTCTTCAACTAGGCTACCGCAGAATTACCCTAGGCGCATGCTATCGACCACCTAATGTATCTCCTACATTTGTTGCATGCCTTCGTGATACCAGTATTGTCATCGTTACGCGCTACCCTTCGTCGTACATCTTTCAATTGGGTAATTTAAACTTTCCGGGCATCGACTGGTCCTCGGTGCAACCATCCTCCTCTTCGACACTTTGTAAGGAATTCACTAATTTATGCTCGCACTTTAATCCAACCGAAATTGTTACTCTGCCTAGAAGAATTACTGAAGTTACAACAAGTACATTAAACCTCGTACTAACAACAAACCAGAACTGTGTTTAGAAAGAACTTATATGCCCCAGTTAAGCGACCATTCTTTGCTAAATTTTTCTGTGAACATTCCCATACCAAAATTTGCTAGTCGCCCTAAAAGAATACGCATGTATCATTGCGCTGGGTTCAACGAAGTTGATAATGTACTAAGTTCTTTCCTGGCCGTCTTTTTCGACTTATACGACTCGCGATCGGTGTACGCAAATTGGCTCTTATTCAAGAAAAATATCTTAGATCTCACCAGCCCTTTTATATCCGCTCGCGTGGCATCTTGTCATCTGCATGCGCCATGGTATAACGTGCATCTTAAGCGCTTGTCTAAACGTATGAAACGCTTTTTCCGATCAGCTAAGGAATCACGCACTGAGCATCATTGGTCCCGTTTTCGCTGTGCAGCATACACTTGCATTTCTGCGCTCAAGAACGAAAATTACCTGAATAGCACTCTACCGGGTATGTTGCTCAATAACCCAAGAAAATTTTGGAGCGACATTAACCCCGCTGAAACGACTAAAATAATACTATAGAATTCAAGTGCCGAACCTATATCTGATTCTACGTATGCAAAAGTACTGAATGATGCATTTTCCAGTTTTTCTTTCAAGTGCACAAAATACGAATTTCCCTCGACTGGCTCATAAGTTCCTCCAAGTGCATCCAGTAGTCATCAATCCTGACGGTATAGTTAAAGTAATTGACAACCTTAAGATATCTTCCAGTGCTGGTGTTGATTGCATTACTACAAAGTTCCTGAAAAGTACTTAAATGTATTCATAGCATACCTTAATTATATATTTCAGCAATGAGGGACAACGGTGAATTACAGGCCAATTGGAAGATCGGTAAGGTGGTCCCTGTGCATAAATCTGGTAAGAAACACCTGCCTTTTAACTACCAGCCCATATCTATAACCAGCATCCCGCGTAAAACATTAAATCTTAAATGCACATACTCTTTTCACATATTGTCAATTTACTTGAATCAAACTCTTTTTCATCCTTCTAAGCACGGTTTTATGAGCCTATTCATGCGAAAAACAGCTAATTTTATTCACAAACAACCTTCACGCAATTTTAGAGCGTCGCTCGATCGTCAACTGCACCTTCCTAGATTTCGTGAAGGCATTTGATAAGGTTTCTATTATCTGTTGTTACTAAAACAGACCATAGTAGGATTATATAATAACATTATAAAATGGCTTCAAGTTTTCCTTACTCATCGTCAGCAATTTATTGCCGTCAAAAACGTTAACTCCACCGTTCACCCTGTTCTTTCCGGTGTTGCCCCTGCTTTTTCTTATATTTATCAACGGTTTACACAGTAATCTTTCTTCTGCAAATCTTTTGCGTCCTTCTCCAAATGACTGCGTCCTTTTTTGGGATATAACAAATGATAGTGACAAGCACATGATTCATTCTGACCTTAACGATATCTCAACTTGATGTAATACTTGGATAATGAGTTTGAATGCTGAAAAGTGCAAAGTTACACGCATTTCTTCGTGCTAATAGTGATTTGCCCGTATATATTCTAAATGGTGTGCAACTTGGTCGAGTTAAAATATATAACTACTTCGGAATTCATGTTACCTCTAACCTTAGCTGGCATGCGCACGTTGAGCACATCACTAACAAAGCTATTCGCATGCTCAGATATTTGAGACGTAATTTTCACACAGCCCCAACTGACATCAAACTTCTACTGTATACCACACTCATACGTTCACAACTAGAATATGCTTCATCAATCTGGGACCCTGGTGTAAAGAGTTTGATCGGCCTACTGGAAATTGTACAACAAAAATCGGCGCGCTTTATTCTCTCGGACTTTCGGCGTACATCAAGCGTAACGGCTATGAAGACTGCCTTGGGCCTAACTGCCCTCGCATCACGACGAAAAATTGCACGCCAGGGCATTTTTCACAAAATATTTCCGCATAATTTTATTCGCTACGAGTTACTTCTTCCCCCTTCATATATTTCATGCCGCACAGACCACATACATCAGGTACCCATTTGTACATGCAAACCTAACACATTCTCGGATTCTTTTATTCCTCGCACGTCGTATGACTGGGACCACCTTCCTTCCTCAGTATCCACAATTACTGACCGTGTACTGTTTCGGACTGCTGTTACCGCTACTACTGATTTCTATATTGTGTTGATAAATTATACTGTTATCTATATTTTGGTACTTTATATTTATCTGCTGTTGTTTGGATTTTTTGTGTGTTGTATTGCCTACTTATCTCCGTAATGCATTTGCCTGAGGATAAAACAAACGAATAAATAAATAAATAAAAAAGAGGAGGTAAAAGCCAAAATTGTACACAAGTGTGAAAACTTCCCAAAAGAGCACTTCCAAGCAGAGAGCACGCTCGAGTCGACGAGTCTAATTTCTTGGTGATTCCATTTGTGTTTGCAATGAAGAAGACCAATCCGTGCTACGTGAGCATACTGAGCCTAGCTCTGCTGTTTTCTTTCTGAGAAGCTCTTTGAACACAAGTTTGTTGATGTTGGTTGACAAAAATACAATAGTGTTTATTTCACTTGTTCGCAACCTTCCCCAGACATTCGGCTAGACCAGATCTATGTTTCTGCTGGACTGCTATCTAAAGTGCATAGCTACTAGGTATGGCTGATTTTCTTGAATGATGATTCCGTGGTGCCTTCTCAGATAGGGATGTAAATCCCCTGTATTTACCGGCCTCTGTGGGAGTACTGGAAGCCGAATAATTGCCTCCTGACAGATGAAATTCGTCGGCGTGCTGTCTCGTCTTGGTTTCTTTCTGTGTTCTTGTTTCTGTCTCTTCTTGTTGTTCTGTGCTTGTTGTCCTTTCGTATTGTTCTTCTGCTTGTTTCCGTTCCCTTCTGACTCTTGCTGTCTGTCTCGTCTTGTTTGTCTTTCAGAAATGGGATCTATTCAATCAGGAGGCTCAAGATCTGGAAACCGCAGCGTCAACATGAATCGTATTTATGAAGCGTCATCACCTTCTTGAGCATGGACGGACCTTAAATGGGCTGCATGAGTTAAAAAAAATTCCTCTGTGGACTTAAGTTGGTCACATAAGCAATAATAAAGCATTATTGCAACAGTTTGCCTCTGAAAATATCAGGGAGCCTAAATTAAGCCTTCGATGTGTAGGTTCCTGCAAAGGCCGCCATGAGAGTCTCGCTGATGAGAGTCTGAGAGAGTCTGATGAGAGTGATGACAGCCTGGCTGTTCTTGCAAAGGAGGTATTAGAGATTCAGTATGATGGAAATACTTATAGCGACACCCCGACAATTTCCATGGCCTTTTCATGGTTAATACGCGCGTCTATTAAGAGGTGGTTCTAGACATACTTGTGGTCATGATTTCAGTCGCTTCTATGGCGTTTCCTACGCTGTCGTAACAACCAAACACGCCTCATGTTAAACTGCACCACACTCTCGCATTGTGCATTGCAGAGCGCGGTCTGCATCAAATTTCATTTATTCCGTATGGCGGCAATGCCCACTCATGATCCTGTTCTATGTAGCACAAATCCGTTCATTCGCAATGATTCCCCAGCCAAAACTAGACACACCTCCGAAATTTGACCTTTTCTGATCTCGACCCAAATCGACGTCTAACGATAATTGAGCATGCCCGACACGAAGAGCCCTCCAAATTTCGTCCACGACATTGCAACAAATTAGCCCGTACCACCGCCTAATTTTCACCTCAGATTTGGGCAAAAATCGATGTCCAGCCATAAGTCACCTTGCCCGACACCATGCTGACCTCGAAATTTAACCCGAGCCATTGCCAAAACGCTATCGCTCGATGCTTTCGTATTATTGTGGTTAAACACAACCTAATTTTCTGTTGTAGATTCACCTCGGCTTATGCAGCAGCCAATCGAGTTAACGAACATCTGGCACTATCTGGCGCGTGAGGTCTGAAGTGTCGCCATAGGGAAGGGCTGAGGTTTAATTTTACCCATAAAGTGTATCAGCCGTCACTGAAATTTTAGAGCGTACGAGAAATTTCCCGTTTTACCTAGGTGGAATTCAGTTTGCCTTCACGTGTCCTTAAGAGTGCTTTTTAGTGACTGTCATGTGTAATTGACTACATGCAGGCTTTTGGAGAAACACGAATGTTGGCTTCCGGTAATCTACAGTGGTTGTTCACCTCAGTGGGGAATTGAAAACTTGCTATCCTCCTCTATACTTGTTCTCTATGCTGCTTCAAGTAGTGCACATTTCAATGTTTTAGCATGTATATATTTTGGCTGGGTGGAATGGTCGCAGCACAATGTGACGGCAAAATATTTCATTCTAATATTGACATCGGCTTATTGCTGAATGATACAATTTTTCATATGAGATATCGACGTACTTGTTTCGTGCTTAGACTTGCAGAGATTTAGCCTGGTTATCAGGTACGATCTAGAAATTCTTACCGTCTGAGATCAAAATTGCAGCAAACTTTCCAATTCCATAGAGGGCCTTGACTTCGGCGACACTATCTCAAATGTCTCAGGCCTGCCTTGATCGATGTCCCGCCTCCTGGAAAAAGGAAAGCGGAATGAGGAAGGAAATATCCTCTCCATGCCCTGTATAAAGCTCTGGTACCGCATCAGTGGCGCTGTCATGATTATTCACGCTAAATTTGCTCGAAGTGCCCGGCCACCAGTATATCAATATACCTTCCTTGACGGTCGATTCAAACGAGCTCCGTTTTTCCTAATTTTTTCTTTACGATTTTTAATAATTTATCTTGTCTGCTCAAGGTCGTCGTAAGAATACGAAGGGTTAGCTGTCATTATAGCAGAACCAGCACGTTGATTGATGTATATCGATGACAAGTACAGGGATGGCCAAAGTTCCTAGGCCATGGGGTCTTTTTTTAAGCATAATAGAAGGGCACTCAAGAACCTTGCAAGCCTACCAAGGTTATCTGAGGTAAGTTTATAGTACTCCTAAACCGCACAGATATGGTGAGCTTTGGTATGTCGAAACTGCGCCACTGCCGGCCTCTAAAGCAGAGGTGTGGCCTGGGAACTTTTGAAGACCCCTTTAAATGCTATTCACTGTCACAAGAAAGTAGAAAACTTTAACAGGTGTTAAGAAAAACCGACTCAATACAAAACGTCCACCAAAATCTCAATTCTAGAGTATTTTACACAAACAGTCAAAATGGTTACTGTCATAATCACTGCCATACTCACGGGAGCGAGCCTAAACATAATTAATGAGTGATTACTGAAGGATACGACATCACTTAAATTACTGCCTTCACTCACAAAGAGACATGTAGGGTTCTCTGCTCGCCCAAAAAATTATCAAACGGAAGATGTTTAGCTGGTGGTACTGGGGCTGGTAGCTGCTAGTGATATGTTCAGTCGGTCGCCGCACAGTCGCCATCATACCATCGCGCGCCTCTCACAGATGCCACGTAAATGATAGTTTTTTTATGATATGGGCATTAAAAACCCTGGAGGTGTAGCTAAATAAGATTCGTCATCAGAAAGCTAATTTCAACGTTAATATTTTAACCCCTTTGCCATTCCACCTGCTTTCTTGGTCTGTAATGAAATGGGAATCTCGGCGTTTTTAGCTTATATGATCCCGTCTAGCGCACACCTAAAGCCCCTTACGAATGGTGTTTTTCACTCAATATTTATCTGGTTATACATGCTAATACCAGACATCTCGTTTGCGGCAATCATCAACGTCAGCCAGATTGCAGCCACTGGTATCAAAAATCTATTTTATATATATCACTCAAATTTACCCTGTTCTCTTTCGGGTGGCCGCCTCCTCCCAGGAAACTTTCTACTCTTATCTGGTGATTTCCAAATTTATGGGCGGTGATACGTATTTCCTGCTTTGTAATTTATTCTATACACATAAGAAAATATTGATTATCTTGCTACTACATGGCATGCCCGGTCCATCGCCAATTCTTGATTTTGACGAAACTATCCTGAACATGGTTTCTCTCCCGAATCTTCTCTCCTTGTCTCTTAAGTGTGCGCCAATCATTTTCCTTTCCATGCATCGCTTTGTTGCCCTGAATATCAGTTCAACCCTTTTCGTTACCCGCCACATTTCTGCTCCATAGATTAGCAACAGCGAGATACAACCGTTACACAGTTTCCCCTTGAGGGAAGTTGGTATACCGCGATTCGTCACTTGGGAGCCCATGCTAAATGCACTGCACTCTATTCTTACTCTAGCAGGTGTTCCGGATGTTCTATTACGGCGTGCTCAAATTAAACGTATTGTCTGAACACTTCCAGTGCTTTGCTGCCTAGCGTAAGCGGTGGTCCTCTTCCGAGGTTGCTGCCCATTACTTCAAATTTCTTTACACTAATTCTTGTACCCGCCGTTATGCTGCGCCTGTCATGGCTGACGATTTCTCTTTACAATATGGCGCCTGAGATACTTAGCAAGCGAACATAATCATTTATTGACCCTTATAGGTCCCATAAAATATTTCATAAGGGGTATAAACTGGTGTTCAGCGGCCATAGATACATATGAAACATGAATACATAATACTTGCATAGTGTATTGTCACGTAGTGGTGACGGCGGTCCAAGCAGTGAGAAAAACAGCCAAAAGTTCTTCTAAACGAAAACTCGTCATTAGGCTGACTTGCGCCCGCTAAGAACTGAATGACTCGGTGGAGGCGAAGCAACAAGCGTGCTCGGCGCACGTCGAACAGAATGCTCGCCACCCTCAGCCATGCTCAATTTAAAGCTGATAGCAAATTTTAGAGATACGGTGCTCCAAGTTAAAGTTACAACACTTGGCAAAAACCTATAATCGTCTCGTCTGGATCCTATCAATTGATATAAATCTGGTCGCATCTTTCATCACAAACAAAGCGAAAGCGGCGCGCCAGCAGCTTTGAAGAACGAAGAAACACTACAAAATTTCGCGGCAAAAATAAACACCGAGTGTAGCAGCGAAGAGGTCTTTAGCGCCTATAATAGGGCTTTAGACGGACGACATGACCAACTTCTGGTCGTACGCGGTGTCTCTGAGATGCAGTCATTTCTTCAAGGACGACTTCATAGTCTAGCGCACCAAGCCAACGAAGAACCTTGTACGGGGCGAAGTAGCGCTCAAATGATTTCAACTCAATCCGCGGCGGCGAATGGGCGTCCAAACCCAGACTCGGTCTCCTGGGTTGTAATCCGCGTGGCGTTTTCGCATGTTGTAGCGTCTGGTGTCTGTTCGCTGCTGGTCTTTGGTCCATAATCGGGCAAGTCTGCGGGCTTCTTGTGCGCGCTGAAGGTAGGCGGCGACATCGACGTTATCATATAGGGTAACGTTGGGCAGCATGGCGTCTTGCGTGGTCGTGGCCTCTTTGCCATGGACGAGCCGAAAAGGCGTCGTCTGGGTGCCCTCCTGCACTGCGGTGTAGTAGGCGAAGACGATGTAATGCGGGTGATGTCCCGGGTCCTGTGTTCGGTATCGACATACACGGCGAGGAAGCCAGCAGTGGTTTCGTTCAGGCGTTCCGCCAGTCCGTTTATCTGCGGATGGTACGCAGTTGTCTTTGGTGGCTTAATTGGCTGTAACACAGGTTGGCTTGCATCAGTTCCGCCATGAACGCTGTGCCTCTGTCCGTGATGAGCACAACATGAGCGGTAAAAGGCTGTGCTAAAAGTGCATTTCGAACACATTTATTATTTCGTATTCATTTTGCATTTTTTTGTCTCTATGCTTAAATTGCTATAAGAATGCTTTCTTAGTATGCTAGGAATATTATTTTGAACATTCTTAGAATTTCATAAAAAATACAATTTCTGTCCACGTAGTATATTTTTATACATGAAAAATATGCTAAAATTATAAGTTAATTACATTAAATATATAGTAAAAATATACAATGTATACATTACTTTACAATAAGAATATATATTTCGTACATACAATTATATGAACTTTGGCTCGGCTTAAGAAAGGTGTGCTGGTCGGATTCACCGGATAATACTGGTCAATGTTGTCAACATCAGAAGTAATCACTGAACTGGCTTTAAGCATCAGGAGAGATTCGTTAGGATGGGGCAACGTAAAACGATTGGAAAATAACAAACAACTGGCTGCCCCACAAAAGTACAACCGCATTATCCAATCCGAAGATAAATGAAAACAACCGAAGGCAAAGACATAATTTTAGCACCCGTAGGTGGTGAAAATGGAAAAAAATGAGGGGACAGGGTAAAAAACCATCTGCAATAAATACAACAAATATACAATAAATACATTGAAAATAGTGTAAGAATATACATTAAGTACATAACACTGCATTCAATATAAACTAAAAAAGGGAGCCACCGTCTGGAAGACGTTGAAGTAACGAGCGTTAGCTGTTTAGTTTACAAGGTGAAGAAAGCGAAGAACGCTCTTCCCCTGTCGAGAAACGGAATGTTTCTCGACATCCTTTGAAACAGGGTGGATTTCCACCATGCTCGGATGGATGGATGGATGGATGGATGGATGGATGGATGGATGGATGGATGGATGGATGGATGGATGGATGGATGGATGGATGGATGGATGGATGGATGGATGGATGGATGGATGGATGGATGGATGGATGGATGGATGGATGGATGGATGGATGGATGGATGGATGGATGGATGGATGGATGGATGGATGTTCAGCAAGGCGGAAATTTGGGCGAGTTGGTAAGTGTTCATTTTCGCTCTCAGCGCAACACGAACGGGACACAAGACGAAGGACGAGCACAGACAGGCGCTGTTGGTGCTAGTCCTTCGTCTTGTGTCCCGTTCGTGTTGCGCTGAGAGCGAAGATGGATGGATGGATGGATGGATGGATGGATGGATGGATGGATGGATGGATGGACGGACGGACGGACGGACGGACGGACGGACGGACGGACTGGATGGATGGATGGATGGATGGATGGATGGATGGATGGATGGATGGATGGATGGATGGACGGACGGACGGACGGACGGATGGACGGATGGTTGGATGGATGGATGGATGGATGGATGGATGGGTGGGTGGGTGGGTGGGTGGGTGGGTGGGCGGAGGGATGGATGGATGGATGGATGGATGGGTGGGTGGGTGGGTGGAAGGATGGATGGGTGCGTGGGTGGGTGGATGGATGGATGGATGGATGGATGGATGGAGGGACGGATGGATGGATGGATGGGTGTATACGGCTGAACCTTTTAAATCTGGCGGTCGTTCAAGCCACCTAGCCATGACTTATGCAATTTTATTCTTGTCTTGATTTTAGCCGCCAATCAGAGAATCTTCGCTTGGTTACTTCTACCCGCTTACGCGCGCACGCATGCCGCCTAGCGGAACGATCGCCGCCTAGCGCCATCTATCAGAGACATTTCGATGCACGTCTATATATGCCGAGTTACACCCCCTAAAGATACGTCCCAAATGGAATTTGAGTCGTTTGAGGGGTCATGGTGGGCCTAGAATTCGGCTTGCAGTGCGATATAGTAACGCTTCAATTAGTAATTGCATGTATACAATGTTTACCTATTATTTAATTGTGGTATTCTTTCTATACCACAACCATAGGGTTTTATTTGCTTACCAACTTCGGTATACAACTGCCCTCGTATTGGTGCCCGTTGTTTTCGGAGTACATATAGCGGAACGTATGTATACATCTATAGCGGTCCTGGAACGGGACAGGCTGCCGGGCTTCGTAGAGCATATCCACCAGGCTGCAGCGGAGCGGAGTGGACCCTGGACCACGCCACACCGCGCCCTGCCGGAGTACCCTCACCTCCGGATGATCGTCGTCCCGGCACAGCGCTGAACGCCGGTGATGGGATCGGTCCCGCTGCCTCCAGGTCCCCCTGATGCCAACATGCCGCCTCCTGGCCCGTAGTTCGGGGCGCCTCCAACCAAGGTGCACTGCTTCACGTTCGCGCGGAGACCGGACGCCACGGCCGACGACATTGTCGACGGCATCGAACTCACCGTCCACCCTAAAGGGCTGGAAAGCCCTCCAACACGAAGGAGGGATGGAAGTTCAGCATCGCTCTAGTGTCCTCCGTGGTCCACATGACTGCATTCAGGGTGCCGTCGTCGGGACGCGGCGCTGGCCTTGGCACTGAGCGCCTATGGCAAGGTGCTCGAGATCTTCCATACGACGCTGAAGGGGCGACGCCACGTAAACAACTGCCAGAGCCTCGTGAAAATGTAGACGAAGCAGGCGGTGCCCCAGCCGTGCTGGATCATTGCGCAATGTTCGATTAAACGGGGCGTCCCCAAGGTTTGCTCTCGCTGTGGCCTTCCTCTAAGCGGGCTGAGTTTATTGTCGGCGGCGAGCGCCAAGCTGTAGCTGCGCTACGAAGTGCGCATCCTTTCCTTCGCTGCAGGCATGCAGACTATACGTTAAGCAGTGATGCCGATAGGCCTGTGGCAAAAGGTGGGTCCATGCCCCGGGGCCCCGGCGCCGACACGCATAGTTCCCGACGCTCATGCTAATGTAGTGCGCATAAGCAGTTCTCTGCAATTCTGGGACTGTTCCGGTGCTCCGTATTATTCTGGCCGCGCCTGTACGTACGGCGTCGACTGTCGCACGTTGGCAGTCGACTTTTCCCTTAACGGCAGGCGAGCGAGAGCACTGCCGGTTTACGCACCGGCAAAACAAGGCGATTCTTCTGCATTTTTAATTCGTCTCGGCTGTTTCATGCTGGACTCGTACACCACTTCAATTATGTCCTGGACCCCACGCGAGATGTATCCTGGCCCGGTCAGGGTCGCCCTTCTGCCGGGGCACGATCCCTACGGGACCTATGCACGCAGTTCTGTTTGTCAGACGCATGGGTCTCTTTGCATGGTAAACAACTTCGGGGCCACATGGGCGAGAGGGAGGTCGGCCAGTAGGCTCGACAAATTTTGTTCCCGCCCGTCCTCGCGCGATACGTGACTTCCTGCCAAGTATCTGCGTTTCCCACGGGCACTCCACGCATCTCCGACCATCGACCGCTGTCAGTAGTGCTGGATTTCGGCGGGTGCGCCTCACGAGTAGACAAGTGGCGAATGCACAGCAGCCTACTGATAGATTGATTGATCGTCGCTTCATTGCAGAGTGCGCTGGGTGCTCCGGGCGCGCGCGATGACACACCAGCACCGTGGGATGAGAGGAAGGGCGACTGGCGTGCAATCCTTATTGCAGAAGGCCGCCTGCGAAGAGCGCGCATCATCCGCGAACTCAACGAGACACTGGCTTGCATCCGCGTAGTTAAGAGATGCGGGTCGCTCACGTTTGCGATGCGCGACTTCCTCAACCAACTGAAAGCATGCTACCAGACGCCTTTACGGCAGTCGTCGCGCGCGGCGAGCCGGGCCCTCCTTCAGGGCAGGCACGTAGCTGATCCCTCGGTTTTTCGGCAGGTTCGCGCGGGTGCCCTCGAGGAGAACGCGCCTGCATTCATTGAGGAAGTCGTGCTGCCCAACGGGGCCAAGAGCAGCAGCGTCACGGACATCCGCGACGTGCTCACACGGCACGTGTCCCAGCTGTTCGCTTTTAGTGTCGTGCGGGCGGGCGACCCCGTGTTCTACGTCGCGCTTCGCATTTCTGTCAGGGCCTCCCCGTAGTATCCGATGAGCTCTCGAAGCAACTCTGCGCGCTGGCGACGCGAGATGAGCTCCGCGCCACAGTAGCCGAATTAAACGCTGCCTTGGCCCTTTCACCTGACGGTATCTCGGTCAGTTACTACGCCAGGCTCTACGATGTTTTTGAAGGCCCCCTGCTTGATACAGTCAACAGCTTTCTGATGGACGGAGCCCGACCAGAGCCTTATAGGAAGGGCCGAATCGGGATCATTCGGAAGCCCGGCGGGTGCCCATCCGAACCGCTGGTGTGGCGCCCGATCACTTTCCTCAATGCAGACTACAAGATCTTGGTGTCATTGCTGGCGAACCGGTTGAGCGCGATTCTGCACTCGCTGGTCAGCCCTGCGCAAACGTGTAGCGTGCCGGGCTGTTCGGTGCTTTCCGCTCTATTTTTTCAGAAAGGCAAGAGCGCATGCGAGGGGTAGCCGCACAAGGCCGAGAAAACTTCATGGAAACCTAATGTATCTTCTATAAACATCTCAACCACACAAAAAAAATGTGGGAGCAAGTTCGAAAATTAAATGGCCGCTACTCACATTTCACAATTCGTAATTTCACAACACCTGGTAGAAAAACGAGTTTAGGGGAACAGGCAGACATATTGGGAGAGCACTTTGCTGTAGTTTCCGGTTCATCACACTATACGCAGTCATTTCTAAAACACAGCACTATAGCCGAGAAACAAACGCTCCCAACTAGTGGAGGTGCTAATGAAAAATACAATGGTCTTTTTACACTCCAAGAAATCAAGACTGTACTGTCTGCCGGTAAGAAAAGTGCTCCAGGGCCCGGCCAATTACACTATGAAATGCTTGCCCATCTTTCCACGCCTGTTGTAGAGGCACATTTAAGATTCTTTAACAAAGTATGGGTTTCGGGAAAAATACCTGAAGCCTGGAAAAAGCTACCATTGAACCGTCCCTAAAACTTGAAAAAACGCCAACCTCCCCTAGCAGTTATAGACCCATACTCTGTCTAGTTGCCTCGCAAAATACTTTAAAAGTGTCCTTAATATAATATCAACGTTTGTCCTTCATTCCTGTGAACTTCTTGATGCCCATCATTGTGGTTTTTGAAAAGGGATGCTGCACAACAGATCACCTAGTCCGTCTTGAAAATACTATTCGAGAAGTTTTCGTTCATGAGCAACAATGTCTCACTGTATTTTTTGATTTAGAAAGGGCATGCGATACGGCATGGCGGTTCGAGATTCTTCAAGACCTTGCCGAGCTTGGCATCCGAGGAAGAATGTTGAACTGCCTAAAAGACTTCTTATCTAACTGTTCATTTCAAGTCCGCCTGGGTACAACCGTTTCGAGAAATTTCATTCAGAAAAACGGAGTACATCAGGGGTGTCTTTTAAACACAACTCTCTTTGTTGTGAAAATGAGCTCTGTTACGAAAATAATCCAAGGGTCCGTTATGTACTCAGTCTTTGTGGACGACCTTCAAATAGCTTGTACTGCCTCCAATGTATCAACATGTCAAATAACAATAAATAAACTGGCAACATGGGCGGACAGGAATGGTTTCCAATTTTGCCCACAGAAATCGGTGGCAATTCTGTTCTCACTCAGACGAGGCATACACACCGATCCCTCCCTACACTTGAACGAAATAGAGTTACCAGTGAAAAATGAGCATAAATTTTTTGATATAACGTTTGCCAGAAAGCTGACTTTCCTACCTCACATAAATGCGTTGAAAAAGAAAACTTCTCGATTCCTGAACATACTCGAAGTGCTGTGTAGGAAACACTGGGGAGCCGATAGGACATGCCTCTTACAAATTTACCGCTCTGTAGTACGCTCCACCCAGTATTACGGTTGTATAGTGTATGGGTCAGCGAGGCCATCGTAAGTTAAACGGCTAGATCCAGTACATAATTTAGGCTTGCTTCTTTCCACTGGTGCATACAGGACGTCGCTCATAAACAATCTGTATGTAGAAACGAACGAACCATCACTTACAGACATAAGAACGATGCTCACGTGTTCCTACATTCTAAAAATCCGTTCACTACCAAAACACATCTGTCACAAAATAGTCATAAAGTGCCCATCCAGAATACTTTTTAACAGCAAACCGCAAAGTACCAGGCCACTGCTCTTGCATTTTGCTCTTACGTTTTGAAGAGATGAAAAATACTCGGCGTACATGACACATTGTCTGCCATTGCTGGAAGACGAGATCCCCTGCTGCCATGGTACCATTTCCCGGAAATCTGTGATCTAACTCTTACACATTTCGGCAAAAAATAAACACCACCACAGCATATAATGCAAGAATTTTTGCAGTCCAGGAAAAATACAGTACTTACACAGGTTTTTATACAGATGGCTCAAAAACAAATTTTTACGTTGGATGTGCATGCGTACAAAGGAATTGCAATTATAATGAGGCTACCACAGTGTGCATCAATCTTCACTGCCCAATGTTACGCCGTGTCTGTAGCCATTGAAAAAATAGTAAAAGAGAACCTCAGAAACATTACTATTTACACAGACTCCCTAAGTTTACTGACAGATCTCCACTCTATAAATGTGGTCATTCCTATACTCGGGGATATCATAAATAACTTAGTAATAGCCACAGTGAAAGGACAACACCTAAAACTCTGCTGGGTACCGCGTCATATCGGAATTAGAGGCAACGAGAGAGCAGACTTCTGCGATGCTCAAGCACGGGAGAAGCAAATCAAGAAAGTAAATATTTCATTAAAAGATTGCATTAACTAAATACATCGTAACATAAGACAGAAATGGCAGTCCGCGTGGGACATCGATGTAAAAAAAATCTTCAAAATGTAAAACCAGTTATAAGTGAATGGAACTCCTGCAACCATCAGGAAAGTTTTAAGGAAGTGATTATCTGTCGTCTTCGTATAGGACACACGCACCTCACACACAATTTCCTGCTGACAAAACAAGATCAACCTGTTTGCAAAAAATGCGGACATGAAGTAACGATTAACGACATTTTTGTTTCTTGTGCGAAACTGAAAAAACTAACAAAAAAGTATTTTACTCAGTTTTTTAACGAATACATTCCTTTTCATCCCGCACTGCTTTTAGGAGATGATGCAATTGTGGATATATCATGTCTTCTAGCTCTCTTAACAAAATGGGATTTCTCAAGAGACTCTAAATTTTTTACCCACTGGTTTGTTTGAATTTTAGTACACCTCAGCCACTTTCTCATGCCTGAGAAGAAGGCTGAGACATTTATTTTGATTGGTTGGGAGCCTCGATATCCTTGCGCAGCCAAGGAAAGCTACTGAGGTTACCCAGCCCTCTTTATTTTTTTCTAGTAGCCATTTCTAAAATTTGAGTATGTATTCACTGGGTGGTATTAAGGTTTGAGGGCCTTACATCAGGGATGATTCTTCTATTTCTATAATATTCAACAAAAGACTTTTCCTATACCTCATTCTTGGCACATGATGGCCTCAGTTGTCTGTGTGCCATAAAACCCAACAGAACACAACGCTTTCCGCTCTCGCACTTACTCGCGGCTTGTTCACGTTGACCTCGAGAGCGGGGGTCTCGCACTGTTTTGTCTCGCTGGATCAGTGTAAAGCTTTTTACCGTATCGAGCACCGGTGCACCGGTACCTACTGGATTTCCTAGAGGCCTTCGGACTTCCCACGGACTTCGTTGCGAGAGTGCGGCTTCTTTACTCGGAGCTTACGGCCCGTCTGTCAGTTTATCGACAAATCAGCGCGCCTTTTTATGTCTGCCGAGGCGTTAGGCAAGGCTGCCCCTTGTCGCCTACAATGTTTGTTTTATGTCTGGAGCCGCTGCTGCGTCGTATCGCCCAGAGCCCGTTCGTGCGCGGGTTTCTACTGCCAGGCCAAAGCCAGGTTTAGGTTGTGGCGTACGCCGATGATGTATCCCTGTTTCTGCGTGACGAAGACAGTTACGTAGCGTTCCTGCGGCTGTTAGAAGTGTGCAGCGAGCTGCCTGGCGCCATGCTAAACAGGGACAATTGCAAGGCGCTTCGCTTTGGCACTTCCACGTCAGATCTGTTCGGCGACGTCGAGTGGGTTTAGGTCGTGAAAGTACTCGGTGTTTTTTTCTTGTCCTCGGGAGCTGTGGCCCGCAAGACATGGACGCGACTTAGAACGACGGCAGAGACGCGCTTGGCAGTGGCGGCACATTTTCGTTTGTCGCTACGGGAGCGTGCGTTCCTTATGAAATCAAGTGTATGCTTTTCGCTGTTTAATGTTGCTAGAGTGGCAGCCCCCCGTGTGCTTTCGCACGTCTTCTGGCCACTCTTTGTGGGTCTTTCATTTCGGCTGGGAGAACGGAGTTAGTTTGCCGTGCCATACTCCGTCTTCAAAGTCGCATGGGCGGGTTCAGCTTACCAGACTTGCGTGTAATGTGTAGTATTTTCGCCCTGGTTGGAGTCCGCGATCTCGTTAGTGCCCCCGACTATCCGGGGAGGAGTCTTCTTGCTTACCTCCTTGGCACGTAGCGGCATCTATTTTTTAAGCGCGTCTCTGGCCCCACAGCCGAGCGCCAGCCGAAGTTTTTCCGGTATGTCTGTCAGACGTTCAGGTCACTTACCGCTACCTTGCCAGGGGTGAACGTATTAGACACGACAGCCTCCCACGTCTGCGAGCTCCTAGCAATAGAGAAGGCTACAAATGAACAACTCGAGCGGAGCAGGCGGGTGCGGTGGCGGGGCTTGACGTCGTCGGCCTTTCCAGCCGAAATCCGCGACTTCGGCTGGCAGCGAGCCTGGCAGGTTGTGCCCACTGGTGACCGCATTGCGGCGTGCGGGGGCGCACCCTCTGCCCGATGTCCGCAATGTGGCCTCGTCGAAACCCAAGTGCATGCTATGTTCGATTGTGTTGTCTCTGGGACTTACTGGAGACTTTTGTCACATATGTTTTTTCACTAGATTAGATGCTCCCACTATGCCACGCGATACAATCATGCGGTTGTTACTCTGCGTCTGAGCTTTTGTTTTGTTGCGACAAAGAGGTGTCGCGTCACCAGAGCAACGGCCACAAAGGGCAATGTTCTCACTCCCTCAGCGCACACGGGAGCGCCTGTTTGAGCAGGCCTGCATCGAACGTGTCGCTTCGGAAAAAGTTTCTGCAGAGATAGCGCACCCACTTCATCACGGTCAGCAACGGCCGTGCGCCCGTGCCTCTGCTACAATACTAGTGATGTGGTTGTGCGCGGAGATCGTGTGATTGGCGTTTCGTGCAGACTTTGGAACACTAGTGACTGGCGCACTCCCTCGTGCTGTTCATAGCTTGTACTAGGGGACGGAAGTCGGATTATTGTAGTTATTTGTCTTCTTCAGGGACGAGAGTCCCTGGTTTGCGTTTCTCATAATAAACTTCTCTTTATACAGGTTTTAGGATGTTTTTGGTGAGGAGAGGAAAAAGATGAGAGGGCACAAACAATTTTAATGACCGCCATTTTGAATTCGAGAAGCCAGAACTATGCCGCCATTTCGTCCCCTGACATCCTACTCACACAGTTTCACCTCTATCCAGCATATTGGACCGAGAAGACATCACTGGCACGCGGCAAGTGGCTGTTTCTGCAATGCTATTGCAGACGGCGCTCCAAGTCTCATTGCGAGATGCGCTGTTTTCTAGTTGCAGCCACAGATGGCGCTTTCATCTCAGGGTGGTAGGAGACCGCACGAAATCTCGGAACGTGGGCAGTAGTTCCTGCCACAAATGGCGCTGTTATCAAGGGTGGTAGCAGACTCCACGAAATCTTGAGACGTGATGAGTAAGACCTAACACTCTTAAAATATACAATTAATACATTAAAAGTATATTCACTTCGTCTCGGCTTAAAAAAAGTAGTGCTTCTCGGATCTACCGAATAATGCTGATCAGTGTTGTCAACAGCAGAAGTAATGAGTGAACTGTTTGTAAGCATAAGGAGACATTTGTTAGGTTGGGCAACCTAAAACGGATGAAAAATAACAAGCCCCTGCCTGCACCTCTGACGTACAACTGGCATCCAATCTTAAAATAAATGAAAAGGCTCGAAGGCAATGGTATATTTTGGCCGCACGTAGGCGGGAAAAAAGAAAATAAATGAGGGGGGGAGGGTAAAAAGCTACATAGCGACACACAGCCGGGGGAGCGGGCCTGAAGAGGTTCCCCTCATCTCTCCTGGAACGTAGCGGAAGGGGTTGGATGAATGCGTTGTGCGAATTGGGATGGGAATGGGGACAGCGAATTTTTGCTCTCATCCTTCATTTGTCTTGACTCCATTACAGGCCTGCATGGCCAGAACAGGGAGAGCGTCAAGACTGCCCAATGATGCGGCCCCGCTCAAGAGATGCCCGACCACCGGAGACAGAAAAACCTAACCCGGGGTCAGCTACCTCGGGCTCCTCCACGACTTTGAGGGTTTGTTTCCGACCTGCCAGCTACTTGCCGTCGAGTGCTTTTCGCGGTTTTTCAGACACCTGAAGTATGTGTGGTGTGATCCAGCCAGTAGAGGCTTAGGTCATCAGTCTATCGGCCCTCCGGCCCTCGGTACCATGACCAAACACCTATGGCGGACTCACCTGTGCTTCCAACCAACCAACCAACCGTGCACTTATTTGCTAGCTTACTCCACGCTTACTGAGGAGAAAGTGTTCAGGGCCGGGCTGACCGGGCCACAAAGAACGTGGCTTAGGGCGAGATGACACGGGCGTAGTCCGCCGGTACTCCACTACATCGATGGATTTCGCACTGGTCGCACTACGCGCCTCTACGTTGGCGTCCCGCAATGACACCAATAGCCCCGCTGTCAGCCGTGAGGCTGCCTCCCCGAGGACATCGATTCCGAGGAGCCTTTCTGCTGTAAGCCCCCGCGCGGACCTGGCCTCTCCGTAGCCAGAAACCGGCGCGTCGGCCGCCACTCACGCACACCCCCGCGTGCGGAGGCTAGTTGCATATATTTTAAAACATTTTGACCTTTTGACATGTCTTCCGTGCCGGATTCCGTGAGTCTAGCCTGATGCTATAACCAGGCTTGCCTCCGCTCAGGCATCGGACCTAACGAGAGCAGCTGGCCATCACAGCTGCGTGGGAGTCGCTGCCGCTCCCATGAGGTTTTGCATCACCAGAGGATGGGCCCTGGCCAACCAAATCGCACCGCTGGCGTTACACCAGGACAATCGCACAGTGCACAGTTCGCACACATGTTACTCATGGGATATGTCATGCATGCATGCACCCCCACATAAACATCAGCAATATTGCAGCAATATGCAGCAATATTCAATATTGTTTGCAATATGCAATGCATATTAAGCGATAGGGAATAACTTCTCATACTGAGGAATTCTATAGACCCTGATGCACTGCAAAGCTCTAAATTCTTTAGTGGTTCCCAGTTCAGCCTGTCTTTTATTTTTACACACGCAGCTTAAAGAAAATCCGCACATGTTGCGCAAGGTATCTAAAGGATTGACTCTGCCTTGCTGACGAACGTCATATTGTCACGAGTATTGCGAGCCATGACTTATGACTGATGAGTAAAGAGGATGACAAGTTGATTACCACATGAAGATGATCGCTTCCTGAGAGGTTGTCGA